>NC_056748.1:954067149-954084649 GCF_019279795.1 Protopterus annectens | reverse complement strand
GTTGTAGCCTGGTAGTGCTGGGGTGCTCTCTGAAGCCTTAAACCAGGTTTCTTTTACTGCACATATATCAATTTTCTCCATACTGAGGAGTGCCTGGAATACATGCATTTTGAGGTTTAGACTTCTGGCATTGAGTAGCATTACCCTCAGTATTTTGTTACTTGTGCTATTTGCGGTGGTGGGTTTGTCTTTTGAGCCTTGCCTAAAAAAGGCACTATGGGGGTGGCAAGAGCCTTGGTCAGTATTCTAAAGCCTAAGGGTGACAGATGCAAGCCATCTCTAGCGAAGCAGCATGGCTTGTCAAGCATGTCATCCCAGGCAGACAGAAACTGGATCCCCTTTGAATGACACCAGAACCTTAGCCAATTGTTGAAATTGATAATTTTTTCTTTATACCGTGGTATCATTCTTGGTGAGGGCAGGAGGCTACTCAGGGTCAGGGTCATACTGGCCTGGCTACGTGATCAGAGAGCTCTTCCATATCTTTATTCATGTAGTCCAGGGAGGTACGGCTCAGGGCATCCACACCAACATGGACAATGACAGAGTCATACTTGTACTTGTTCTGAACTGACCTGAGTGCTTGTGTTATGTTGCAGATCCTGGCACCTGACAGGCAGCTAACAGTAACCTTCTCCTTGTACAGCCTAGTGAGTGGGACGTCAGTCTGTCTGACTATAGTCACCTATTACTAGTGTGTTGGGTATGTCATTTTGCCTTAAGGGCTGTGACTGCATGGCACACTGGTTTTGTGAAGTATGTGTTTCATGGTTTGTGTTGAGGGGTGGAGGTTGCTTGGATGTCAGATTTTGGAGGTGTCTGTTGCTTTTGCAGATTTTGTATTTAGAGCCTTCAAGTATGTTTTCGTGTATTTATGTGTGTTTTTTGCCGGTGCTGGTTTAATGGGTCTATGTGAGACTGGTGGAGTGATTCAAGTATTTCCCTTCTCCACTTGACTGTCTTATCCACTCTTGGGTTGAGAGAGCTTAGCCTCCCGTTTGGCTGTATAATTGCATCTCTCGCATGTATTAGTGTTTGGTGGTAGGAGGAGAGGGTTGTCTGTGTACATGAAGCAGTTGTAACACTGCCTTAAGATGCCCAGATTCACCATTTGGACTGGAGAGTACACCTAAAACTGCCCTTTGGATATGCTGGGATAGGTACAGTGAACTGTTTTACTGATTGGCTGGTAAGGTCGAATAGAGAGCCTTGTCCTTCTGTACAGTATAGGGGGTCTAGTGCTAGGGTTTATAAGTGCTTACCATGAGTTTTGACCAAGTGCCGGGCTGAGAAATGAATGGTTTCAGTGCTTAAGATGAAAGGTTGTCTAGTTCCAAGGGAAAAATTGAAGAGGAGACTTTGTGGAGCTGAGAATAGTCATACCCTAGCTAACTGGCGCTGCCCGGCACGCATAACTGGACAAATGCAGTTTTTATAGCAGGGAAATGAAAGAGATAGAAATTAGCCCAAAATGGCCAATAAACTATTAATTTCTGGGCTGATACCACTCCTCCAGGGACAGATAGGCTGCTCAAAGCTCCCCTCTCTCACAGGTGATCTGAGAAACTTCCTTCTATCCAAGTAAGGTATGGGCAAACACAAAGACTTGTAACACAGCCCTGAATTCAGTACTAACCTGAAAACTGGACTATACTAGCTTAGAAAGGTGGGAAACAAGTATATATATATATTTGTTTTTCCAGGAAATAAAGCAGATACAATAAAAAAAAACACTTTAAATGCACAGAAAAGGATACTTATTGTTATATATCAGACCAGAGTTGCAGTCAATGCCTCTAGTAATAAAGTAGGAAGAAACACAAATACAGTAAAAGCAAATGAATAAAGTGCATTTTATATATATATATATATATATATATATATATATATATATATATATATATAAAACAATAAAAAACAAACAAACTGATTTAAACAAATTACCCAATTAACCAGAAAAAAAGCTCATAACTGAGCCCTGTTCCAGCAGTCTTCAATCAGAGAAGTTCTAACTGCATACTCCTGCCACTAGAGTGCAGGGGAACCATCTCCAAAAAAGATGGCCTGGATCAGTGCTTAAGTAATACAAACAAAGCTAGATTCAGCAGGCCTGAAGCTGGTCTATGCTACAGCAACAAGCTGTACCAATTTCAGAAAGAAACAGTTCACATAAGCAGGCACAATAAGCCTGTGACCAGAAATTCCCAGCTCAGAAGGGCAGAATCCAGCCTCTCCTCCCACAAGAGTGCATACGCCAAACCTTCTTAATGTAGAATAACTGGCCTGAAGCCTAAGTGCTTAAACCAGAACTAATACACTTTTAGAATAGCAGACACTGAGCCTTCAGTCAGCAATTCCCAGCTTAGAAGGATGTAAGCTACCTGTCCTGCCACAACAGTGCAGACCACAAACTTTCTTAATGTAAAACAACTGGTATGAAGCCCAAGTGCTTAAACCAAAAGACTTAGAATAACAGTTACAATTTAATCAGGCTACTACCAGGCAGTAATAAATGAAACAAACTGAATAAAATTGAGTAATTTTAAGAAGAGGCAAAAGCAAAATAAAGTAGGAGGAAACGCAAATACAGTAAAAGCAGATGAATAAAGTGCAATTTTTTTGTTAGTAAAGTGCAAGAAGAGAGGAAGGAAGAACCTAAGTGGGTTGGCCTTCTCAAATCTTATCTCTGTATTAAGTAGAGTGAACATTAGACACAGAATATGATCTCACTGTACTCGGTTAAGAAAGCAAATGAGATGGACCCAGCAGGAGTGTTCAAATACAGACTTACAGGAGGGGCGGGCATTTCCAGAGCCACCAAAACTAACACCAAGACAAGAACAGGGAGGGTGTGTGGGTGGGGAACTAACTGCAGAGAGACACACAGCACACTATTCAGTGAAACAATTAGGTGACAGAAAAATAAAATACAGTACTTTTAAAACTGCAAGTTTGCACTTAACAGAAGAATAAAACACAGTACCACAAGTCTGCACTTAACTTCAGCTTCTAATGCAGGTGATTTTAGTCAACCAAGTCACTCAGAAATTGAGGATACAATGTGTATATATATATATATATATATATATATATATATATATATATATGGGTCTACTTTGTATAACCGAACTTCCGATTCACCGACACACAATTTACCGACCCCAAACAACCGAAAACACACAACACCGACAAACACCAACAACTCAAAAAACCGAACACCATTACACCGACACAAAAAACGTAAACTACACATTGCACACAATAACATATCCACTAACCTTAACCTAAACCCTAACCCTAACGTCCGACACTACCGCACACTTACCCAACCCACACCCTAACCCTAACTCACTTAACCCACCCCTAAACCTCAACACCGTCACCATCGCACACTTACCCAACCCGCACCCTAACCCTAACTCACTTAACCCACCCCTAAAATTCAACACCGTCACCATCGCACACTTACCCAACCCGCACCCTAACCCTAACTCACTTAACCCACCCCTAAACCTCAACACAGTCACCATCACACACTTACCCAACCCGCACTCTAACCCTAACTCACTTAACCCACCCCTAAACTTCAACACCGTCACTATCGCACACTTACCCTACCTGCACCCTAACCCTAACTCACTTAACCCACCCTAAAACATTAAGCCCGTCACTATCGCACACTCACTCCACACGCATACTAACCCTAACACACTCAACCCTTCCCTACACTACACTACGTCACTATCACACACTTACCTTACCGGAACCCTACGTCCGACACTACCGCACACTCACCTTTCCCACACCCTAACCTAAAATCCCTCACTATCGTACACTTACCTGTCCGCTCCCCAATCCTAAATCCGTCACTATCGCACACTTACCGGATCGTGCTCACACGTTGCCGTTGTCGGTCTTTCAGCTGTCGGAATATCGCCTTTTCGATCATCTACCTGTTTGGTCGTTCCGTCTCGATATTCTGGGTGTCGGTGAAGTGGCAGTTCGGTTATTTGAAGTAGACCCATATATATATATATATATATATATATATATATATATATATATCTATATCTATATATATCTATATATATATATATATATATATATATATATATCTATATATATATATATATATATATATATATATCTTTATGGGTCTACTTTGAAACATCTAAAACCGATAACATTGAATTTTATAACACTGAGACCAGAACATTAAAATCCCAAAACATCTAAAACCCATAACATCAAATTTCATAACATCTAACACTACAAATCACAAGAAAATAACATCCCCTCTACATATGACACCAAACTACCAAACACACCTTTTACTATGTTTCTGTAGGGGGGGGGGCAATCCCCCCCACACCTCCCGTAAATTAAATATACCAACTCCAAGATTGCACAGTATCAAGCCCCCCTGCTAAAATGTAGTAAAAAGTGTGTTTGGTAGTTTGGTGTCATTATATGTCATATTATGTGGAGGGGATGTTATTTTCATGTGATTTGTACTGTTAGATGTTATGAAACTCAGTGTTATGGGTTTTAGATATTTTGGGTTTTAGATGTTCTGGTCTCAAGTGTTATGAAATTAGATGTTATGGGTTTTAGATGTTTTGAAGGGGACCCATGTATATAGGCTCCCTATTATGCTTTCATAGACACAGGTTGTTGAATGCGTCTTTGTCGAACTGAAAAGTGTGAAAATGCAAAATAGTGAAGCGGCTTTTCAGTGAATTCTTTCCCTGGGAAATAATTTGTTTGGCCGCTTTCACTACTTTGCCTTTTCGGCACTGTAGTGCGATCATGGAGTTGATATATTTAAGTAGGGGAGGTGTGGGGGGCTTTGCCCCCCACATTATGTAATGTTTTACGTTTTTTTTTTTCGGAACAGTGATTTTTTCCCTTGGAAAAAAAAATCGCTATTTTGAGGTTTCGACGTTGTAAGCTTTCGCTTACATGGGGTCGGTTATGTGTCGTTCGCTCTTCTGATCGTGCAATATCATAATATAGACCCTATATATATATATATATATATATATATGTATATATATATATATATATATACACACACACACACACACACACACATACACACACACACACACACACACACACACACACACACACACACACATGCACACACACACACACACACACACACACACACACACACATATATATATATATATATATATATATATATATATATATATATATATATATATATATATATATATATATATATATATATGTACATATATATATATATATATATATATATATATATATATATATATATATATATAAATAATTTTATTAGCCATTTTGGGCTGATTTCTATCCCTTTCAACTTTGTGGCTTAAAAATGCGTGTGTTTGCACATTTTTCGCATCATGCAGCACCACAGGGCTACAGTTAAAGTATTCCAGGTGCCATAAAATCTGCTCTTCAAATTTTCCCTTAGAAATAGCTGGTTTATCAGTAGTAGCACTAAAATTTGAACCCCTATGACTAGCATTTGCTCTAGAACCTGCTGGAAAGCACTAGGAAGCCTTAAACTGATACAAGGACTCAACTCTCCTTGTTAATAAGGAGGAATTAATAGCAGGCACTAAACAGCCTATAATTGCAAAGTACCTTGCAAAGGTAAGGGAAAACAGCTCTTGTAATTTACAAAAAAAGCACCTAAACAGGCATGTCCAAGGGTCAGTTTCTGGTGATATCTCCTGTCCACCTGGTGAATCTGGGCATACTGGGGCAATGCAGCAACTGCCTCATGTACACAGACAACCCTCTCCTCCTACCACCCAACACTACAACCTGTGAGAGATGCGCTTACATAGCCAAAACTGGAAGCAAAGCTCTCTCCAGCCAAGATTGTGCTAGACAGTCAAGAGGAGAAGGTTAACACCTGCAGTTCACCTCAAGCAACACATAGCCCTTCACAACCCACACCATCAACACCCACACATATTAACACTAAACCCACATATGCGCAGGCCCTTAAGATTAACCTGCCCAAGCAACAAGGACCTCCGAAGCTGAAATGCAAACAAACACCATTCACAACCAAAGTGACTCATAGCTCACAGCACCAGTGTACCACCAAACAACAGCCCCTAAGGCATGACAACGTACTCGGCACTTTAGTCATAGGTGACTCTATAGTCAGGCATACTGATGTCCCACTCACCAGGCTGAGCAAGGAGAAAATTACAGTCAGCTGCCTGTCGGGTACCAGGATCCACCACATAACACATGTACTCAAGTCACTCCACAACATGTACATATATGGCTCTGTCATTGTCCATGTTGGAGTGAATGACTTGAGATGTACCTCTCTGGATTACATGAAAAGAGACATGGAAGAGCTCCTGGATCATGTGGCCCAGGCAGGTATGACCCTAGCCCTGAGTAGCATCCTGCCTTGGCCCAGAATGATACCACAGTATAAGGACAAAATGATTGACTTCAACAATTGGCTAAGCGTCTGGTGTCATTCAAAGGGGATCCAGTATCTGTCTGCCTGGGAAGACATGATCGACAAACCATGATGCTTTGCCAAAGATGGTCTGCACCTGTCACCCCTGGGATTCAGGTTACTGGCTAACGCTCTTGCCACCCCTATAGTGCCTTTTTTAGGCAAGGTTCAAAGGACAAATGCGCCACTGTAACAGATACAAGCTTGAAAAATCTGAAGGTATTGCTACTTAATGCTAGAAGTCTAAACCTCAAAATGCACTTTCTCAAGGCACTCCTAAAATAGAGAACATCAATATCTGTGCATTAGCTGAGACTTGGTTCAAGACTCCAGAGAGCACCCTTGCAGTACCAGGCTACAACTCTTACCACACTTTTCGGCCACCAAACCAAGATCGAAACACTAAAGGTGGAGGAGTGTCCATATTCACCAAGGATATTCACACCTCCAGGCTAGTTGTCCAACACAATGCATCTGAAATTCTCCAGGTGCAACTAACACTAGGTAAGATTGCAATGCAAATTGTAGCTTGCTACAGATCCCCCCACCATGCACCAAAATTCTCACTACACCTTTCTAAACATAGTGGAAAATATTAAGACACAACCAAACACCCTAATACTGGGTGATTTCAACTACCCTGCCATTAACTGGGACAACTACTTGGGTGCCAACACCTTTTCCCAACGGTTCTTGGAATTCATAAAACCCAATGCCCTGGATCAACTAATCCATTGTCCCACCAGGGGCTCCAATATTCTAGACCTGGTCATTACCAACATGGGAGATAGATGCTCCACACTAGTGGTCAGCCCCTCATTGGTCAGGTCTGACCATAAGCAAATAACCCTTGACATCCTCATCCCACCCCCACCCCCAGCCCCAGTAAGGAAACCACCGTAAAAAAATTCTCCAAAGCAAGTGACAAACTTCATGACACCCATGCAGATGGGAGCTGAAAGTTCATCTGCTGAATCCTACACTAAGGCACTGTACAAGCACATCCACTCATGCATGAATTGTGCTATCCCAAATAGAACCAAGACACTCTCCTCCAAAAAAAGGAAGTCAATCTGGTGGTCCCCTGCCATAAACAAACTATACAACAGAAGGAAGAAACTGTTGCAGAAAAGAGGAAAATCCCAGGATGCAAAAACTCCCTTATCAGCCTCAGTAAGAAGCTGAGATCCCTCATAAAATCCTCCAAAGCTAGTTACTAAAATAAAATTGCCAAAGATTCCAAAGACAACCACAAGGCATTCTATAGTTATGCCAAGAATCTGAATGGCAATGCTCAGATCTGCTCTGAGCTACAACAGAATGGCATTATATATACTGATCACAAGGATATTGCCAATATCCTGACAGATCGATTTAGTGCCAACTTCACCCCCCTCTCACTCCCTAAAGGGTCCATCTCAATACCAAAAGATTGCCAAATTCCAGTAATCACAGCCACACAGGTAGAAACCACACTCTCCAATGCTAAGAATACAGCATCCATGGGACCAGATGACATCCCGGGCTGTGTACTACATGAACTACAAAATGAACTGGCACCTCACCTAAATGTCATGTTTAATCATAGCCTCACCTCAGGCTTCGTGCCCACTGAGTGGCGCACAGCTACAGTTATCCCATCCACCTTGGATCCCAGGAACTACCGCCCCATCAGTCTGATGAGCCTGATCTGCAAGGGCATGGAACACATTATCATGGAACTTATAAACAAAGACAATGGCAACCTTCAAACACTGGACCCCACCCAGTTTGGGTTCATGAAGGGCCTATCTTGTCTCCTGAACCTGATTGACTTCTTTGAATCAGTCTCCAGAGCTGTGGATGAGGGTAAGGCAGTCCACACAGCCTACCTGGACCTCACCAAGGCCTTTGACACCATTCCCCACTCTAGAATCATAGATAAACTTACTAAGCTGGGCATTAATCCCTACATCACTTGATGGGTTGCCAACTGGCTTACTGACAGAACCCATGCTGTAAAAGTAGCCGAATCCAAATCACGCTCCAGACAAGTGACAAGTGGAGTACCTCTGGGTTCAGTCCTGGGACCGCTCTTGTTTGGCATCTATGTCTCTGAAGTACAGGCCAACACTAAGGGTCTCTGGCTAACAAAGTTTGCAGATGACTGCAAATTGGGAGCCATTATTGAATCCCCAAATAATGTGGATATTCTACAAAAGGGCCTTACAGAAACAGATGCTTGGTGCCAGAGCCATGGGCTCAAGCTTAGTGCCAAGAAATGTATAGTTATCCCCTTTGGGAAAAAACATGTACCCATGAATTACTCTATAGGTGGCAGTATACCGAAAGTGTGATGACAGACTTAGGGACACAGGCGGACACTGGTCTCAACTTCGATAACCACATCGCCACAACAGTCAGGAAATCCTTCTATGTGGCACACCTCATCACAAAGGGCTTTTCATACAGAAAAAAGGAGGTCATTGTCCCACTGTACTCATCCCGCATTAGACCCATTATAGAGTACAACGTCCTGTTTGGTAAGTACCTCACAAGACATCTACAACAGCTGGAAAGGCCGCAGAAATACCTCGCTAAAAGAATCACAGGTCTAAAGCAGATGCCCTATGCTGACCATCTAAAAAAACTCCAGCTAGACATTGTGGGATATCGTCTACTCAAGAGGCGATCTCTGCTTAACATACAAAGCCAGGTCAAACCCTGAGCTGTTGGACATTCTCCACTTAAAGAAATCCCAATCCCTCAGAGCCACACACTCCAAGGATCTAAACCTTGTCATCACAATGACCAAAACATGCTGGAGGGATAAATTCCTGACCCAGACACTCTCCATACTCTGGAATAGACTGCCCATACATGTCAAGCAGAGCGCCTCCTTGGCCCTCTTCAAAAGGAACCTTGACGATTGGATGGGAGATAGGAAATTCACCCCAGGGATCACATCAGTCTCCCTGCTAGACAGGGGTCCAGGGAGGTAAATACTGTGGGAAGAAATTTCTGGGGAATTGTTTGGCAAGGCTTGTATAGGCCATAGGGCCTATAGCCTAGTACCAACCTATGAACCTATATATATATATATATATATATATATATATATATATATATATATATATATATATATATGGGTGTGTGTGTGTGTGTGTGTGTGTGTGTGTGTGTGTGTGTATATATATATATATATATATATATATATATATATATATATATGTATGTATATGTATATATAAATATATATATATGTATGTATATGTATATATAAATATATATATATGTATGTATATGTATATATATATATGTATGTGTGTACACCAGTGGAAGCATGGAGGTGCTTAGGAGAAATGGCAGTGGAATTTTTAACCAGATTTTGAAAAGTCAGAGGATGCCTGAGGAGTGGAGAAAAAGTGTTTTGGTACCTATCTTTAAGAATAAGGGTGATGTGCAGAGCTGCAGTAACTACAGAGGGATAAAACTGATCAGTCGCAGCTTGAAGTTATGGGAAAGAGTAGTGGAAGCTAGGTTAAGAAGGGAGTTGATGATTAGTGATCAGCAGTATGGTTTCATGCCAGGAAAGCGCACTACATATGCAATATTTGCTCTGAGAGTGTTGTTGGAGAAATATAGAGAAGGTCAGAAGAAGTTGCATTGTGTCTTTGTGGATTTAGAGAAAGTATATGACAGGGTGCCTAGAGAGGAGTTGTGGTACTGTATGAGGAAGTCGGGAGTGGCAGAGAAGTATGTAACATTATATGTTCGAGGGTAGTGTGACATTAGTGAGGACTGCGGTGGGAGTGACAGGTACATTTAAGGTGGAGGTGGGATTACATCAAGGATCAGCTCTGAGCCCTTTCTTAATTGCAGTGGTGATGGACAGGTTGACAGATGAGATCAGACAGCAGGCCACGTGGACTATGATGTTTGCAGATGACATTGTAATATGTAGTGAGAGTAGGGACCAGGTTGAGGAGACTCTGGAGAGGTGGAGATATGCTTTAGAGAGGAGAGAAATGAAGGTCAGCAGGGCTAAAACAGAATATATGTGTGTAAATGAGAGGGAGGTAGAGGAATTGTGAGGATGCAGGGAGTAGAGTTGGTAAAGGTGAATGAGTTTAAGTACTTGGGATCAACAGTTCAGAGTAATGGTGAGTGTGGAGGAGAGGTGAAGAAGAGAGTACAGGCAGGGTGGAATGGATGGAGAAGAGTGTCAGGAGTGATTTGTGGCAGACGGGTACCAGTAAGAGTGAAAGGGAAGGTCTAGAAGAGCGTAGTGAGACCGACTATGTTATATGGGTTGGAGACTGTGGCACTGACAAAAAGACAGGAGTCAGAGCTGGATGTGGCAGAGTTAAAGATGTTAAGATTTGCACTGGGTGTGACTAGGATGGACAGGATTAGGAGTACGTATATTAGAGGGTCAGCTCAGGTTGGACAGTTTGGAGACAAAGCAAGAGAGGTGAGATTCCATTGGTTTGGACATATGCTGAGGAGGGATGCTGGGTATATTGGGAAAAGGATGCTAAGGATGGAGCTTCCAGGTAAGAGGAAAAGAGGAAGGCCTAAGATAAGGTTTATGGATGTGGTGAGAGAGGACATGCAGGTGGTTGGTGTGAAAGAGCATGATGCAGAGGACAGGAAGAAATGGAAACAGATGATCTGCTGTGGCGACCCCTAACAGGAACAGTCGAAAGAAGATGATGATGATATATATAGACACACACACGTGCACACACACACACACACACACACACACACACACACACACACACACACACACACACACACACACGCATTTCTATGTTTACTATCAATATGTAGAAGTGCATTTAGGTGAACATGGGAATGCTGAATGCGTATTGCCTAATTCCCATATTTGAAAAGACAAATGCAAAACCCCTCCACAATCATGTCATTATATACATGTGTATATACATGTATAGAATGGTTTTAATTGATTTATTAAAAAGAAGGAGAGATTGGTTGGTCTTAATTAAATTTTGTATATAATGATATGATTGTGGAAAGGTTTTGCATACATCTGATGAAGTTCAAATGTGGACGAAGTTAAGGCGTTTATGTGTGGACTATAATTCAAGGGAGGATTGTCTGTTGGACTGTTTTACTGTGGATTAATAAGGAATTTGGCTTACACTTTGGCTCAGTCTTTGGAGGCTGCCCATACAAGTGCATTTGTCTTTTCAAGTTTTGGAAACTGTTTTGCACTTGGTCTCTACATACAACTGATTCCCATATTGCCGAACTGCAATTCTACGAATGTCCTTTAGCGAATGCCATTGTGCATTCACTCATATGAGGTCGACGTTATGAATAGAAACTGTGGTACACTGCAGACGGGGAAATGTACCCTTTTCCTCACTGTAGTGCAGCCTTAGAGTTGGAATATATTATTTGAAGGGAGTGTGGGAGGAGCAGTGGGGTTTGCTCCCCTGCAAAAACATGCATTAAAGTGATGTGCAGTACTGAACTGCATACGTTCCTACTGCTGGGAGGCAGGCAGGTAAATGTCAGCAGGTAAACATTCTGAAATGTCAAAGCCATTGCTTTGATCATTTTGACTTGATGTGTTTTCGTCATGTTTACCTAATTAGTATTCATGAATTCGGGAATTATTTTCAGTGTTTCTGTACAAAATGTGTTTTGACATTTGAGATTTTGATAGTAAATCACACACACACACAGACACACACACACACACACATATATATATATATATATATATATATATATATATATATATATATATATATATATATATATGGGCCTACTTCTTTTGACCTAACTCCCATTTGCCTGACACCCATTTGCCTGAGACCAAATGACTGAAATTTCATTTGCCTGGCACTTCATTTGCCCGACACTTCATTTGACTGACAAGTATTATTAGCAAGAAAATGGAATATGCCCCCTTCCCCACTGTAGTGCGACCCTGGAGTTAGAATATATAGTTAGGGGGGGTGTGGGGGGCAAAGCCCCCCACTTACTTTTCTTTTACTAAGCAATATTACATCAAAAGTTAACAATATCATATGAAATGAAGTGGGGGGCTTTGCCCCCCACACCCCCTGTTGTCGGGGGCTGTGCACGCGACCCCCCCTAACTATATATTCTAACTCCAGGGTTGCACTACAGTGGGGAAGGGGGCATATTCCATTTTCTTGCTAATAATACCTGTCAGTCAAATGAAGTGTCGGGCAAATGAAGTGTCAGGCAAATGAAATTTCAGTCAAATGGGGTCAGGCAAATGAGTGTCAGGCAAATGAAAGTTAGGTCAAAAGAAGTAGACCTATATATATATATATATATATATATATATATATATATATATATATATATATATATATATATATATATATATATATATATATATATATATATATATATATATATATATATATATATATATATATATATATATTCTTCTTCTTTCGGCTTTTCCCAGTTAGGGGTTGCCACAGCGGAACTCCGGTCCGCTAATGATCAGCAGTAGATTTTTTACGGGTGCCGAGGGGCCAGCTCGACGCCCAACCTTCAGCGATGGCATGCCCATTCTACGCATGTCTTTCAAATGCCACTCGATCATGGGAAGGACATGCAGACTCCACACAGAAGGTGCTCCAGCTGAGAATAGAATGGGAGAACCTCTTGCTGTGAGGCAACAACGTTACTGCTGCACCACCGCGGCATATATATATATATATATATATATATATATATATATAGATATATATATATATATATATATATATATATATATATATATATATATATGTGTGTGTGTGCGTGTGTATTATACATATACATGCATACAAATGGGTCTATCACATAGTTGAAGTGCCGTAACTTCGACTGACATATGTTCGAACACATATGTCCGAAGTTACAGAACTTCGACTAGCTATAAAAAAAATAAAAACACAGCGGACAAATATACAAATTGCTGTATACAGGGGGGCAAGCCCCTCTACACCCCCCACACCCCCCACTACTTAAATATACCAACTCCGAGATCGCACCACACTGAAGTGAATGGAAACCTCCGCTTATGGAGATTTCCATTCACATGCTCGAACATTTACAAATTCGAACATATGGCCTCGACCATATGTCGTCCAAAATTGTAAATGTTCAGCTACGTGATAGGAACCCATACAAACACATATATGCATATCTATATATTGACACACACACACACACACACACACACACACACACACACACACACACACACACACACACACACACACACACACACACACACACACACACACACACTCACACACACACTACATTGGGGAAGAGACTATTTTCTGTTTTTGCCTGTGGTTATTATCTAAGTTTACAAATGACTGCAAAGGGTGCTTTTATTTTGTCTTCCACTGAATTTCAATTGCCCCAGCATGGATTTTTACCATATTAATAGCTGGTACAAGGGCAATAGTCTCAAATTAAATATGAGGAAATGCAAAATAGTTAATTTTGTCAAAGAAAACATTTTCACAAACAAGTTAGGTGACACACTTGTAAAGTTAGGCACTGTCATAATGGATATAAGCACTTTTTCGATAATCTGTTACCTTTTGACCTTCATGTTTCTTTAGTAACTGGGAAAGCTTTTTATCTGGCTCATCTAATTTCCAAAGGATCGCCTCAAGATCCAAGAAAGTCCTTATTACACTTCAGTGATATCTTATTAATGGTAGCGTGGGGTATAAGGGTTAGCTGCCCCAGGCATAAAGTGTTAGGGGGGTGCAGTCAGCAATTCTTCTGTATATATCAGTAGTTAAATGCCAATATTGCATTTGTAGTCAGCTTAAATTAAGTAGTGTTTGGTGTGTGGCAGAAACTGTAGCAACTGCTTGCTGCAACTCATACCAGAGCAAGGGAGGGGAGGAGCTTTATTTCCCCTCAACTTAAGGTTGAGGGGGTTGCCGTATCAGAGGATGGTTCAAAAGCAAAAATAGCTAACTGTACATCTGCTTATCAGACCCATTATTCAGTATAATGCCCTTTCCGGATATATTTGCCTAAATACATAATTAAGCTATAGACACCTCAGAGGTTCATAACTAAAATAATCAGTGGTATCAAAAATGTTATCACAACAGACATGTAGTCCTCTCTCTGTACTTAGTCTCTTATAAACTCCTTCATGGAGATCTGTGCCAAGCTGTTTGATCCACAAAAGGATCTGACCCTCTTTGATGTCCTATTCCTTTGCAGACCAAACTGTTTCCTAAATACAAACTTAAATGAACGAAACATTCTTCAACAGATAAGTAAGACAGAGTGTGTTACTTTCCTATCTCAGTGTATCCCCACTTCTGGAATCATTTTTCATTATGTGTGAAGCAGAGTAGGATCATAGGATCATAGGAGATTACTAGGTTATTGACCTGGAGATCATTTTAAGCATAGCAGTTTTTTCCCAAATAATACCATAGACATGCTAGTCAGTCCCCAAGATTTCATTTAGTGATGACTGTCCATGTTCAGGAGGGTTGTGGGCTCTATCCCCTGTAGCAATTTATGGTGCCCCATCCACTCGTTCAGGTTCCTCTTGAACAGTTACATAGAGGTGTTCTGTTTCACATGAATTGGTAACCTGTTCCAAAGATGTGGCAGTCACTGGGAGATAAATCTGTCCCTCCACAATGTCCTTTTTAAGTCACAGACCATATTTAGGTCCCTGGAATGGGTAGCCGTAGTTCTGTTTGATTTATGGATATGCAGTAAGTCCATTCGCTTTGGGTCTTGGATTGCTCTGTAGGCCAGGCATAAGTCTTCCCTAAGAAGTCTATATGATAGGCAGTATAGTTATAGGAACTTTAGTTGGTCTGTATAAGGCGCATGCTGGAGACCCTTGATTGTCTTTGTTAGAAACCTCTGAGGTCTCTCTAATTGCTGCAGGTGCTTAGCATGGTACATGCCAGGTGGGAGTTATACTCAATTATGGGCTGGATAAGTGCTGAGTCTAGGGGGTTATAACTTCTTTTGCTCTCAAGGTGATACCTTTACTAATCAAGTGTACTACATAGAAAGCTTTCATTATTACAGTAGACACATGGTGGTCGAAGTTAAGGTCACAGTCAACTTGTGATCCCAGGACCCTTTCCACTTCATGGGTATTTAGGGTATTGTTGTTGATTTGATAGTGTGAGGGACATTGTTTGTGCAGAAGGAAATGATGATGCATTTCTTTGCATTCATTTGAGGATGTGACTAATACACCAGCCATTGGTCTGTGTGATACCCTCCTGGAGTATCCTGACATCATTTGGAGATTCAATGATTGCACCTAGTTTGCAGTCATTTGCAAACTTGGTCAGCAACAACCCCTTAGTTTTGATCTGAACTTCTGAGAAGTATATACCAAACAGTAGCGGGCCCAGTACTGACCCTTGTGGCACCTCACTGGTAACAGGTCTGCTGGTTGATGTGGAGTCACCCACTTTGGTGGTCTGGTTTGTGAGCCATTTGGTAACCCATCTTACAATGAAGGGGTTTGCATTCAGTTTTCTAAGTTTATCAGTCATGTCTGAATGTGAGATTCTGTCAAAAGCCTTTGTCAGGTCGAGGTATGCTGTGTGCACAGATTTGCCCTTGTCAATGGCCTTGGTCACATTTTCAAAGAAATCCACCAGTTTTAACAGTCAGGATCTGCTCTTCACAAAGCTAAATTGGGTAGGATACAGGGTTTGGAGGTCACCTATGTCTTTATTTATGAGGTCCATAATGAATAGGTACCATGGCCTTACAGATGAGGGTGGTCAGGCATATGGAACTGTAATTCCCTGGGTCTGTTGCTAGGCCACCTTTGTGGAGGGGAATAACTGCTGCTGTTCTCCATTCCAGTGGAACAAAGCCTGTGGTTAGACTATGATTGAAAAAGGTACTTAGTTATGATGCTAGTTCATGTTTTAGCCTGTTTAGAAGACAACCTGGGATGACCGCCATTGACACCTTTATGATAAACTTCGATAACTGGATGAGCAAGCTCAAGGTCTTCCCTTATCTATTTTGTCTTGCGCTTCTTGTAAAAGGATGTAACTTTTGAATGTGGATTTTTGGCTAGGCTTGTAATGGTCTGTAACTGATTTTATAGTACTTACCTACCCTGCTATCACAATATGAACAGTCCCCCCATTAATGCTCCCACAGATACTGTTCATCAATAAGTATTACTCTTGAATCTAAACAATCACACAGAAAATGTCACCAAAAAGTTATTTCTGAAATTATATGAACCCATTTTGTTTTTACCACCTCACCTGAAAACAAAAATTGCAACAACTAAGAATGTACCAATTCCTGTGCTAGAAAATGCTCTTTCTGTATACATGCAACAGTCTACTCGCAACACCAAATTAGTATAATCCAGTACCAATGCAATATGCAGATTTATAAATCTTTCCTCTTGCTGTGAACATCACTGCATTGCAGCTGCCTACTCCCTACACAATGATTCACTCCACACCTCTCAACCTCTGAACATAAGAACTCTGGACAAAGCCAAAAAGAAAGGAGGGACAAAGACCAAAAATCAGGAAGATTTAAAATATTAATCTCTATAAACTTAGAAAGTTGTTAGAATAAAATATTTTTTGTGAGGATATGTATTTTCTGAATGATAGGATGTCAGAAATTCATATGTCTGTCATTAAGTGTCATCAATCCTCAATGATTTGCCAGGAAACCACAAATTTTATGAGGAAAAAATATGAGTCAAACATCTAGACATTCTATGAAAATCTGGAGATTTCAAAGGAATGACCACTCTCCTTTTATCCAGTCTCACTTTCAAAATCCTCCATAAAGACTACTGCCCCTCCCTAGGTTATAAACTACATGTAGTTCATGGAGCATGGTGATTATGCACTGATATTCAGATAAAGACAAACCAGATAAACACCAGAGTGGCATGCGACCCAACCTTAACAAATGTTATGTACCCCTGCTCATGTTAGTATAGTCAGGTCTAGTGCCAGGCAATAAAAT
>NC_056748.1:954012149-954062149 GCF_019279795.1 Protopterus annectens | reverse complement strand
AGTAAGTAGTTTTGTTTTGTTGGGGTTGAGAACTAGTTGACGACTTGAGAACCATTTTTCTATTAGGTTGAAGGTGTCTTGGGTTGAAGCAGTCAGGTCTGCCAGGTTGGAGGCAGTGCTGATGATAGTTGAATCATCTGCATATTGAATGCATGTGGCATGGGGGGTGATTGTGGGCAGGTCATTAACAAAGATGGTGAAGAGAAGAGGGCCAAGAATAGATCCTTGGGGAACTCCAAGTGTAACAGGTAGGCGTGTGGATAATTTGTCCTGCCATAGAACAGCCTGTTGCCTATTGGACAGGTAGGATTGGAGCCATTTCAGCGTGGGATTGCTGAGTGATAGTTTTTTTAATGTATGGAGGAGTTGAATGTGGTTCACCATATCAAAGGCCTTGGAGAGGTCTAAGAAAAGAGCAGATGATAGTTTATTATTGTTTCTGAAGTTATTGATGGTATTAGAAAAGGATAGTAGGGCTGATGTGGTACTGTGATTTGGCCTGAAGCCATGTTGGGAGTTGGCTAGAATTTTATTTTTGGTGAGGTGTTCCATCAGTTGTTTGTGGACACACTTTTCCATAATTTTGGCCAGGGGTGAGAGTATAGCTATAGGTCTGTAGTTGGTTAGCTCTAGTGAGCTACCACCTTTATGGAGAGGAATAATGTGGGACATTTTCCATATGGAGGGGATGAAGGCTTCTGACAAGGTACGGTTTATGATTATGGAGGCGGGATAGGAAATGGCCTCAGCTGCTTTTTGCAGAAACTCAGCTGGGAGAAGGTCAGCTGCTAGCTTAGTGGGTTTTAGTTTTTTAAGAAGAGATGTTATAGAGGATATGGGTACTGGATCGAAGGTAAATAGATGATCTGATGTAGTTGTAGTATTCTGCTGGCGTGGGTAGTGGAGTGGGCTGGTTGTTTGTTTGAATTGTGTGGCCAGGGATTGTATAGTTTCTGTGAAGAAACTATTGAATG
This sequence comes from Protopterus annectens, assembly GCF_019279795.1. Classification (NCBI taxonomy): domain Eukaryota; kingdom Metazoa; phylum Chordata; order Ceratodontiformes; family Protopteridae; genus Protopterus; species Protopterus annectens. The sequence continues at coordinate 954,061,175 of NC_056748.1, read as the reverse complement.
TGTTAGCAATGTTTACAGGGCACTGTTGTTTGCAAGTTGTTGGAGTGGGGGTGGTTGCCTGGCCTGGGTGCAGGAGCTTGTTTAAGCCTGCCCAGAATTTGTGTGGATTATTAAGGTGTTTATGTTGGAGGTGGAGGAAGTTTTTTATCATTTAAGATCATTCTTTTAGTTTCATTTCTAAGTTGCTGGAAGGTTTGGTGGGAGTGTGGGTCCTTAGAAGTACGCCATGTGACCCACATCTTGTTTCTAGATAGGATTTTGGATTTTGTTTCCTTAGAGAGCCATGGTGCGGTTTTGGTTTTAGTTCTAATGGACCGTATTGGAGCATGGGAATCTAGAATCTTGAGGAAGGTGGTGTTGAAGTAGATAACTGCCTCTTCAAGAGGAAGAGACTTGAGTATTGTCCAGTTGTGGGCTTTAAGTTCAGTTTGAAAAATGGAGGCGTTGAATTTATTATTGTTCCTGATTTTTTTATGGTTGTAAGAAGGGGGTGATTTTCTTGAATTTGATAACATAGGTGAGTAAGTGATCACTCATGTCCTCTGGGTGAGTACCTGCTGAGTACTGGACAGGATCTTTATTAGTAAGGATCCAGTCCAGGATGCTGTCTTTGTTTTGGGGTTTACCTAGTCTGGTAGGAGTGGATATGAGCTGAGAAAAGCCATGTAGATTTATGCTGCTAGATAGGGAGCTAGATGAGAAGGAATTCCAATTGATGTTGAAGTCACCTAACACTATGGATTCCTGGGGGTGAATCTTGAGGAAGGTGGTGTTGAAGTAGATAACTGCCTCTTCAAGAGGAAGAGACTTGAGTATTGTCCAGTTGTGGGCTTTAAGTTCAATTTGAAAAATGGAGGCATTGAATTTATTATTGTTCCTGATTTTTTTATGGTTGTAAGAAGGGGGGTGATTTTCTTGAATTTGATAACATAGGTGAGTAAGTGATCACTCATGTCCTCTGGGTGAGTACCTGCTGAGTACTGGTCAGGATCTTTATTAGTAAGGATCCAGTCCAGGATGCTGTCTTTGTTTTGGGGTTTACCTAGTCTGGTAGGAGTGGATATGAGCTGAGAAAAGCCATGTAGATTTATGCTGCTAGATGGGGAGCTAGATGAGAAGGAATTCCAATCGATGTTGAAGTCACCTAACGCTATGGATTCCTGGGGGTGAGTTTGAGTTAACCAGTGGAGAAAGTCCTCTAAGGTTTTGTTATTATTGTTGCCTGGGGGATGTAAATACATGCTATATTTATGCTTTTATGTTTGTTTGGTTGAAGTTTTACAAGTAGAATTTTTGCATTGTTTGTTAGGAGGGGTTGTGGAGAGGCAAGGGAGATTTGTAATGTATTTTTGTAGAGTATGGCTACACCGCCACCTTTACGAGTTATTCGGTCTGCTCTTAGTATATCATACCCTGGTGGGATTATCTGTGTGTCTTTCATACTTGGTTTAAGCCAGGTTTCTGTGAGACATAGTAGGTCTGGGGAACAAGTAGCTAAAAGGGCATGTAGGTTGTGAATCTTATTGTTTACACTTCTGATGTTTAGATGGACAGGTCAGAAGAGAGTTAAAGGGTCTAGAGTTTAGATTGAGAAGTGGAGGGGAGGATAGGGTGGAATTAGAATTGAGTGGAGGGGAAGGGCCAGGGTTGGGGTGGATATCACCATCTGTGGCTAGTCTGTGATTCAGAGTGGTAATGAATTTGAGGGCTTTGAGTAGAAGTTTGTAGTAATGTTTATCATTTGGCCTAATATTGGTAGGTTTGATAATTACATAGCGTTCGAGTTCTAACAAGGAGGGTGAGTAGGGAGTTGAGTCATGGCCTCTGTTGTTAATTATGGGGGAGGGGTTGGTTTGGTAGCCTGGGTGGTGGAAGCCTATGTAAGACCAGGTTTCATATAGGGTAGCTAGGTAAGGGACAAGTAGGAGGGGAAAAAGAGTTAGTATGATAATCTTCCTGGGTGGTGTCATATTCCGTTTGATCTTAGAGGGCGGTAGTGAGGTACAGGAAGTTAGTGGACAGACAGTAGGGGGAGTGGATTGAGGTTATAAAAGTACGAGTACTGGGGTGGGTGGGAATAGGGGGCAGGGCGGGGAGCGGAGCGAGCATCACGTATGTGATGGATCCTGAGAAGTGGAGAGTGGCCAATGTGTAGTGGTGTGGTCAGAAACAAAGAAAAGAATGTCCCTTGTGGGACAACCCAAAAAGTCTAGGGTATTCGGATTCCTGCCATTACACAGATGCATCAAGGCAGTATGTACTCGGACTACAAGGTTGGGAAAGCCTGATGATCCATGGGTCGAGACAACGTATGTGATGGGTCCTGAGAAGTGGAGAGTGGCCAGTGTGTAGTGGTGTGGTTAGACCCGACCTGCACCCAGAGGAAGGATGTGTGCTGCGGAGGAGGAGCGGGGGGGGAACTATGGGTATGAAATTATGGGTCGAGACGTGCAGGTGTTGGATGGATCGATTCTAATCGGACTGCCTTGTGGATGTAAGCAATAGTGTGAATTGGGCAGAGCAGTCGGCTAACGAGCAGCCATTCCCGGTACGAGTCCCACTGCAGCACAGTCTATTTTAGATGGCAAAGCATGTCATAACCAATTTTGTTGTTGCAAAACCCACTAAATAACACTAACTAACACATGGTTGCACTTCCTACTGTAGGCATGTAATCCGTTCTAATTGGCATCACAACTAATTAATGTTGTCCTCACCCTCTCCCAGGGGTTTGAGTGTCCAAATCTAAAAATAACACAGGGCATAGTTCCAGAACAATAGAGGCTGTCTTCTACAAATGTAAAGGTTGTCTTCCACAAATGTCTCGTGATGATTCTGATGAAGTCTCTGTGGAGAGATGAAAGCGTTTAATCCGTGCTATTTTGTTGTTCTATCTTATTCTAATTAAAGCATTTTATTACAATATTTTGGATTCACTTTTTGGAATACCAGTGGAACGGACTTAACATCACGAGACAATTGTGGAAGACAACCTTTACATTTGTGGAAGCAGCCTTTACTGTTCTGTAACTACGCCCTGTGTTATTTTTGAGGTAAATTTCCTTTTTTGGTTATGGTGTCCAAATCTACCTCCAAATTCAGTGTATATGCACAGCTGTTGCTGTAGAAGAAATGGCCAGCTGTGGACCTTCCCTTCAGCCTTCCTGCACATCCCTGGCAATTTGCCCTACTGTCTTTCTCTCTTTTGGTGTCCCTTTAACACCACTTACCTATCAACCCATTTTTCTTTTCTTTTAAAGTTTAAAGTTACACTTAGAAGAAACCCTCTTCCCCAACTATATTGGCAGAATCTGGAACTCCCTACCCACATCTATCACCTCAGCTGTCTCAAAGGACACATTTAAAAAACACTTGAAGGAACACCTCATACACACTTGGATCTGCACATGCACACCACCTGGCTAACCCCCCCCCTCCTTACACTGTATACCCCTACATCAACTACTGAAACTAACACCTCTTTTCCTGCCTCGCATACATATCCCAACATCCTTTAAACCTCCCCTATTGCTCCCCTACCAATTATTCCCGCAACCTAATATACAGTTACTATGTCTCCCCCTCTGCCTACCTACCTACTCCCTCACTATTCACTTTGACTCTACCACACAAGTATGGAATAACTAAATCTTAAACTGAATACTTGAGTGTATCCTATCCAGAACTGTTAAACTGGAATCTAACTTCACCTTAAACTGACCTTTGTCAACCGTCATACCTGCCACGTTTGTGAACTAAGTATGAATAATATCTACATGTTAAACTAAACTAAGCATGAATAATATGTTACTTAGCTGTGATAAGTCTGTTACTCTCTGTGAATGTGAACACCTCTGTATTACTTGTCATGATTAGCTGAGTTTTACTGTGGAGCTTTTCTCTCTGGGCCTCCGCTGAAAATGGTCAATCATCCAGTCGGATTTTTCCGGTCAACAAATGTAAAATAAATAAATAAAGTAGCACGGGGGTAAGTGGGAACAAGCACTTTTAAGCAGCAGTAAGCTGGTTTATGCCTGTTTGCACAGCGGTAAGCATTGACTACACTGGTTAAGCAATGTAGAAGCTAACTCAGTGTAAGGAGCCATAACTGGAGGTTAGCATTGCTTACCCTTGCACAAACCAGCACAAACCCGCTTACAATTGCTCAAAAGTGCCTTAGTTACTCTGTAGACAACAGCTCTCATCCTGCCCAGCAACAAAATAATATGCACTCCTAAGGTGCAATCCCTAGACCCTGCACACTATAGTCAAAGTGAGTTACCACTACCCCATAGCAAATATGCATACAGCTGTTGTTATCATAAACATATCATCCAGCACAGTCATTCAACAGTATAGGAAATTTATGTAATTATGTAGAATATGAGCGACCATTTGTACATTGCTCAAATACAGTTTTTCGAGCAGTCTTTGTGTATCATAAAAACAGTGCCTGTCCAGTCATACTGTGAGAACAGTAGTCTTGCATAATACATAAGAGAATAATAAAAAAACGGTGCACGTTGATGGGGCATGTGGGCGTGCTTCATGCACAGAATGTGAAACTTGGGACATCGGTTCCGCAGAACTGGGAGATGAATCTGGCCAGGTGTGTGAGCAAACTGGTGCTTCTCAAAACCATGGCAGGATGTTACCGATGGGAGAAACAGTGTAGACCAGCTAAGTCTAATCTTGACACAAAAACAGGTCCGTCCCTGGTGGGATGAACCAAAAATTGTGAGTCGCATCGATGTTTACACCTGTATCGGAAGACAAGCAAGGTAAGGCTCATACGTACGTGGACTAAACGGATGAAGAGCCTTAAGAAGCTTGGGTTGAGACAGTATACTGGATGAGTACTGTGATGTGCAGAGAGGGCAATGTGTGAAGGTGTGGTATAGCTGGGCTAGCAACTGGAGAATGGATGGTTGCTGTGTACATGGAACTCGAGGAGGCAAGGGAAGGAACCATGGGTATGACATTATGGAAGAAATATGCAAATGAAGCAGTACAGCAACAGTGTAGTGGGCAGAGCATCCACCTAATGAGCAGGTGTTCCCAGTTCGAGTCCCACTTTAGCACAGTCAATTTTACATGGCAAGGCACATTATAACCAATAGTTTTGTTACAAAACCCACTAAATAACATATATATATATATATATATATATATATATATATATATATATGGGTCTACTTTACATACCCGAAAACGTCATTCACCGATACTCTGTTTACCGACACCTAAAGACCGAAAGTAGTAGATACCGAAAGTGTAACACGCCGACGATCATAATCCCGACAATTGCAATTAACAGCACATTACGTAATATTCAGCATTACTGTATAAATGTACCATACATCTACAGGGAAGTAGCCTACCATGATCAGTATTTGTGAGCAGCATCACAGTATTGGTGATGTATTTGAGGAGGTTTCGTTTGAAGCGTGCAGTAGTCATTGTCAGTAAAGGAGTAATTTTGCTTTGACTTTTGCACGCTTCAAACAAAACCTCCTCAAATACATCACCAATACTGTGATACTGCTCACAAATACTGATCATGGTAGGCTACTCTGTAGATGTATGGTACATTTATACAGTAATGCTGAATATTACGTAATTTGCTGTTAATTGCAATTGTCGGATTACGTCGGCGTGTTACACTTTCGATATGTAGTACTTTCGGTCTTTAGGTGTCGGTAAACGGAGTGTCGGTGAATGACGTTTTCGGGTATGTAAAGTAAACCCATATATATATATATATATATATATATATATATATATATATATATATATATATAAATATATATATATAGAGAGAGAGAGAGACTGGAGTACCGCAAGAAATGCACATGTGAAGTATCAGTGTCAAAACCAACCACAAAAACAGAAGCAAGTGTTGGAAAACAAAACCAATAAAACCAAACCAACACTGGAAGGAGATAATATTGCCAATAAATATCCAAAGATGCTCAGAAAGTCATAAAACTCAGGTTTATTGATGCCAGTTAACGCAAGTAAAACACTGTGATACCCGTTTTCGTTACCAAAGTAACTTCATCAGACAAATAAGCCAGCTGAATATCCTCTTTAAATATAGGTATCAATTAACAAACTTAATAAATAATTAAAACTTAAAGAAACCACAATTAAAAAATTCTTTTCCAAGATGGAAAAACATACATAAGCTGAAAAACTATTTGTGCTGTTTAGTTATCAAATACAGAAATAAAAAAATGTATACAAAGTATGTAAATATAAAAATACAATTTTCTCTTAAAAAGTTCCGAAGATTCTTCGGAACTTTTTAAGAGAAAATTGTATTTTTATATTTACATACTTTGTATACATTTTTTTATTTCTGTATTTGATAACTAAACAGCACAAATAGTTTTTCAGCTTATGTATGTTTTTCCATCTTGGAAAAGAATTTTTTAATTGTGGTTTCTTTAAGTTTTAATTATTTATTAAGTTTGTTAATTGATACCTATATTTAAAGAGGATATTCAGCTGGCTTATTTGTCTGATGAAGTTACTTTGGTAACGAAAACGGGTATCACAGTGTTTTACTTGCGTTAACTGGCATCAATAAACCTGAGTTTTACGACTTTCTGAGCATCTTTGGATATTTATTGGCAATATTATCTCCTTCCAGTGTTGGTTTGGTTTTATAAGTATCAGTGTCAGACTGAATAAGGCACTAGTAAGCAGGTTTAAGCACAAACAAGCAATAGTAAGCAGGCTTAAGCCACAAAATACTGCCTAGTCTGCAGACGACCCTACAGATGTGGATTCCTCATGAATGCAGTACTGACACAGCAGGTATTACAACATGTAGGACAGCCATATCCACACACACACTGTTAAACCAACATTACTCCACATGCAGTATAGCAGCACTTACAGTTTGTAGTCAGGCCAGGCACATCCCCCTACTGTGTGTTGCCCTGTTTCCACAGTGTAAGTTGTTAGAGGTAAATCCCCAATCCATCTGAGATGCATTTTGCCAAATGACAGATCTAGTTCCTGTTCACAGTGGATGTAAAGGGCCAACACCAAAATGATGTTCCTAGATATTGGAGTGTGTTACCATGCATTTGGCTATGGGAATGTTACCACAGCTGTTCCACATGCACTCAGCTAGAGGAGGACTGCAATTGGTGCAGAGGCCATCAGCTGATCATGACCATCACTTACAAAACACAAGCTGCTGCCTAGCAAAGCAGGTGTACATCCCACATCCACCAGACAGGGTGTGGGTGGGGCAGAGACAAAGTATGTCAGGGAAGGTGTGGGTGAATAACACACATTAAGCATGTTTGTGTCACACATCTACCAGTATGGGGTTTCAAACACCTGACTGACTATGCATAGCTATCACATGTGTGTGCAGTTATTGCATGTGTCACATAGCTTACATGTTGGTGAGCTGTCCAGACATATATGTGCTGATGAGTGACATTTGTAACACTGTTGTGATACAGTAGGTGTAGCACATGAACCTGTCCACATGAACAGGCATCAGCTTCAACACAGCCACACTCTGTAAGGGACTCATACACATTGCCACACTTGACAGGGTAACAAATACACTTCCTAACCAGTTACCTTGCCACAATACAGTAATGCATAGGTATCAATTGCCCCACAAGGGTTATCCTGGGGTTTTATGGTCAAAGGGTAGGTGACAGTGTCTGACATTAGAGAGCATGCTTCAATATGCCAATGGGGGTGGTACTGGGTGTGAATGTGGTCGGAAGCATCATACACCACACACACACACAGACACAGGGTGCTAGTGCCAGGGTGCATGTGTGCATTGCTTCATGGGTGTGTAGTGGTTGACGGTGCCAGACAGCTGTACAAGGCTAGGTGAGGGGTATACCTTGGCATCAGGCCACATGAAAATGGCCTACCTTATGGCTAAGGGGTATAGGGTCTGGAATGGACCACACAGGTGGGTATAGTATTCACCATCCAGTCTCCTGGGTTACTATTGTGCATAGCCATTGCTGTGCAATGCTTGGCATGTATGTGTTCTGTACACCATGAAATGAACAGTGTTTGGGATGTGCACATGTCCCACATTCATGTACAGTGGTATGTGGAAGTGTACCTGGTGTGTCTGGCCCATGTTGTGTACAGAGAATGTTATCATCAGATGTGACAGTCCCACCCTATTGTGGTAGGGCCAGGTAATAGACAGCTGGTTGACCCTGCACCTACATTGATAGCATGCTACAGGTATTCCCTGGTGTCAGTGGCATCTGTCCACACAGGGCATGTGTGTAAGGCATGGTATGTCCTTTGTGGATCACATTTGATGGAACCACAGTTGTTGCAGTCATCCAGTGGGAAACATACTGAAGGTGCACTGTCTACAGTTATGTGCCTATCATACTGATGGACATGGTGCCATGCCCTTTGTAGGCCACCGTATTCACACCATAGTTACTATCAGTCACCAATATGCAGTGTACTACACACATCTTGGCTGTTGCCTCACCATGTGTGTGTGTGTGTGTGTATGAGACATGGGTTGAGAGTGTGGTCTTCGTAATACTGGGGTTGCTAACTGTGATTGCCTGGCCTTGATGTCATATGTATGGGTATGGGTATGCACCCCAGCCTCTTGGCTATTTCACAGCTGCTTTCCCTGTACAGTGGACATTGTGATATGTACTAGGGCCACCATTTAGGAAAATTGCAAAACCCGCTACACATTGGACCCAGGTGTCACACACGCACACCCTCCTCCACACAGATTACGAGGTACAAGCACACATGCACACACCTGTCATGGTCAAGAGTAGAACCCCTACCTAACTAGTTTATTACACTACAGCACTACACAGTTATAGTACCTGCCATGGTGATTACAGCAGTACTCCTTCCCCAAAGGTGTATATCACATTGGCTGATATCAGCAGGATTGCCAAAGTAGGGCATTTGACATGTACAGAGTGTGACTAGCCTAAAATGCATTGCTGTCTACACAGACAGTGGAACACACACAAAACATCCAGAACTGCCATGGGTGGATATAGAACCCTACTAGAGTTCTGAATCACACTACAGCAGTACTCAGTTATGGCATGCGCAACGGAGATTACTGGGCTGCAACCTTCCCAGAGGTGCATTTTGGGGTGGATGACATCAGCAGCCTTACCAAGGTAGAGCATTTAAATTGTAGAGGGTGAGCCTACCCTAAAACGCATTGCTTTTTACACAGACAGTTGCCAAGGCTGGGGTTAGAACTCCTACTTAAATGGTTTATCACACTACAGTAATACATAGTTACAGCATGCGCCACAGAGATTACTGGCCTATCACTTCCCCTAAGGTGTATTTCACAGTTGATGACATCGGCACACTTGTCAAAGTGGACCATTGGAGGTTGTAGTGTCTGTGAATGGACTCAAAAGCAATGCTTCCTACACTGACAAAGGAACACACACTCAAACATCCACACTTGCCAAGTCAGGGAATAGAACATCTATCTCAGTGGGATGCAGTTACAGGATGTGCTACAGAGATTACTGGGTTACAGCTTCCCAGAGGTGTATTATTAGGTGTATGACATCAGCTGCCTTGCAAAGGTTGAGCATTTGGATTGTGGGGAGTGTGGCTAGCCTAAAAAGCATTGCTCTCTACACAGACAGACAAACACATACACAAACAAGCACTTGCCATGTCTGGAGATAGAACTCCTACCTAACTAGTTTATTACATTACAGTGATACGCAGTTGCAGGATGTGCTATGGAGATTACAGGTTTACATTTTCCCAGAGGTGTATTACTAGGTGGATGACATCAGCTACCTTGCAAAGGTTGAGCATTTGGAGTGTGGGGTGTGTGGCTAGCCTAAAAAGCATTACTCTCTACACAGACAGACACATACACAACATATCTGGGGATAGAATTCCTACCTAACTAGTTTATCACACTACAGCGGTACACAGTTACAGGATGTGCTATGGAGATTACTGGGCTACAGCTTCCCAGAGGTGTATTACTAAGTGGATGACATCAGCTGCCTTGCAAAGGTTGAGCATTTGGATAGTGGGGAGTTGTGGCTAGCCAAAAAGGCACTGCTCTTTACACAGACAGACACACACAAACACTCACACACAGTTGCCCTGTCTTGGGATAGAACTCCAACCTAACTAGTTTATCACACTACAGTGGTACGCAGTTACAGGATGCACTACAGAGGTTACTGGGCTACAGCTTCCCAGAGGTGTATTACTAAGTGGATGACATCAGCTGCCTTGCAAAGGTTAAGCATTTGGATTGTGGGGAGTGTGGCTAGTCTAAGACGCATTGCTCTCTACACAGACACACACACTCACAATGTCTGGGGATAGAACTCCTACTTAACTAGTTTATCACACTACAGCAGTACGCAGTTACAGGACACGCTACAGAGATTACTGGGCTACAGCTTCCAAGAGGTGTATTTCTAGGTGGATGGCATCAGCTGCCTTGCAAAGGTTGAGCATTTGAATTATGGGGAGTGTGGCTAGCCTAAAAAGCATTGCTCACTACACAGACACACACAACCATACACAGTTGCCAAGTCTGGGATTTGAAGTCCTACCTAACTAGCTCATCACACTACAGCAGTACGCAGTTATGGGACATGCCATGGAAATTACTAGGCTACATCTCTCCCAAAGGTGTATTTCACATTGGATGACCTCAACGGGCTTGTCATATTAAGGCTATGGGGAGGGCAGTGTGTGTGCATGGGCCATTACCCATTCATGTAGGGGTTGACACGCCACATGTGGACACACACAGGGTCAAATTTCACAGGTACGTGCATACAGTTGCTAGATTACTACTTCCTTGTACAGTCATGTTGCACAGCTGGCACGTGCACCACATGGTCTGTAATGCTAACAGATACTGGTGGCTCGTATCTGCAGTGAGTTACATCAGTACCTCGTGTTTGGGGCCCTTTGGCTGTGTCCTGGGTGGGACAGGCCTGGAAGGCTCCTTGTCACAGTCACCCTCTTCCACATATCTATGTCTATCTATCTTTGGCTTATTATAGTGTGATGTCCTTACATATATGTCTGTATTCCTATCCACTGTGTGTGCAAGGTATGAGTGGTGTATACTGACAGCTATCTGAACTAACAACTGCAATTGCCAGATATGTCTGGTCCACTGGTTTTTACAGACATGGCCTTCATGTGTTTAAGTGTATGAGCATGCCCAGTATGGCTGTCTGTATTGCATGTGTGGGTCAAGTCCAGGTAGTTTGTACTGCAGTGCTGACCTTTGTGTTGTACACTGACAGGTAGCATACTGTCTCTGCAGGGTATCCATTGATCATTTGGTATTGACCGTTACTACATTTCTGCATAACGGGGGGGGGGGGGGGCACACCTGACTGTTACTGTATATCTATGTAGGATGGGGGGGGTCACACCTGACACGTGTACACATTTGCTGGGACTGTACTAGTATGTCAGGTACTCTTTTTCAGTCTGTGGTCTTACCTATCGTGCTGGCTAGAGGCATACCAGTGTACTACAGATCGTGGATTTGGTTGCCTTACATATTACTGTCTGACTTCCTACCCTTCAGAACTAACATCCCACTGCCTGCCCTGCTGTGGTCTGTCTGCATAGGCCTGGGGGAGGTTAACCATAGCCATCATTCTGGGGCCATGGCACAGGCTCTGTTTGGGTTTGTCTATAACTGTCCTGCTGGCTAACACTGTTGTTGGATATGTGAACCATCCTGACTGGCATGTGTAGGTCATATGGACACACATGTCGCTCAGCACATTTCCTGTAGTGGGTTTTGTCACCTTGTATAGTACTGGCTACTATGGTAACTCCAGTATGTGTTACAGATGTCATGATGCCACTATGGGTGTCTACTGTCTGCTGCCATAACATCCAGCCACCCAATTCCCTTGCATGCTCACAGCCATACCATAGCTACAGGTAATGACACATTCTACTCCATATGGCAATTGGTAGGTTGATTGACTTAGCTTGTGGGTGTGCCAGGCTTGCGGATGGTGCTGGTGGGCTGCCTATGTCAGATGCACATAGTGCACTCCCTATACATGGTTGAGCACAGGTAGTGTCATGTTTGGCATCCGTTTTACTGTATGTGTGAGTCAGAGAGAGGTGTCATTCCCTGGGTCCCTACTGTGCCAGTGCATGTGCTATGCATTGCCTCTTTGCCAAGGCCAGGGCATACTAGGCATGCCTCCTTCTGCCTACTGGGACAGGCTCAGGTTGTTCCTCCTCCAGGTCACTTTGTGCCTGTGCAGGCCTTGGCATTGGTGGGGGGTTGTGTGGCCCTGCCCCATGCTGTTCCTGCTGCAGCTGTTTTTGCAGGATCATATTGTGTAGCATAGCACATACCATAACAATTTGGATACATGTAGCTGGTGAATACTGCAAGGCTCCACCAGATGTGTCCAGACACCGGAACCATGACCTGAGCATCCCAAACACATGCTCTATTATATGTCTGGCCTGTGTGTGTGCCTCATTATGGAGTTGTTGTTCAGGTGTGTGTGCATTTCTGATGGATGTCATCAGCCACAGCTCCAGTGTGTACCCAGCATTCCCCACTAGGTGGCCGTAAGGGATGTCTCCATTGGCAAATCTCTGGTACAGCTGCGAGAGATGCCATATGTGGGAATTGTCATAGCTTCCAGGGCAGCCTGCACACGCATTCAGTATAATGCCCTGGGCATCACATACGACCTGGCAGTTGATGGAGGGGATGCCCCTGTGGTTAATGTAGGCACTACTCTGCTCACCGGGTGGTGCTTTAATGAGTATGTGCATGCAGTCTATAGCATCAGGGTATTATGCAATTTGTGGAAGAGACGCATATTGCTGGTCAACAACTCATGAGTGTTGAGGAAATATACGAGTTCACTGGCATGTGTTGACATGGCATCCAGGAACTGGTGGAATACTCTGGATGCTGATGCTGAGATCCCCATGTTATCCCCAGTTGTGCTTTGGTAGATACCTGTGGCTAGTATACCTAGGCCTACACATACCTTGGTATCCACTGGGATGGGTTTCCCTCGGTCAGTTTGGTGTGACAGGTGTGGCCGGCACAGCTCAATACATTGCTGTAAGAGGTCTCTGTCCACCCTATGGCGCGCCACTATCTCCATCTCATGTAGCTCCTGGTAGATTACCCTGGGTCTGTACACTCTTCTCCTTCTCCTCACTGTGGATTATTCGGCAGCATTCACATCCTCACCACCCTCAGCATCTTGACATGTTGTTCTATCTAGCCTGCTGCAGCCCTTCTCATTTTTTAGGTTTGTTAGTTAAAATTTCCCCACTTGTATACACTGGTGGTGTAGAGTGTGGGAAAAACCAGAGGGGAAGGTGTTTGCTTAGTTTATAGTAGTGTTCTGGGCTGGTCTGCTGCCTGTATAATTGGCTGATTCTGATACATTTCACCTGCCGGCTAAGCTAATTCTCCTTGATTACCTTCCTACTGCTGTTTTCCCTTCCCATTGCCTTCCTGTTTAAGCCCATGTGTGAGCCGCATAGAGTGAAATGTGCACACTGCTGATATTTCCTGGTTTAACCTCTTTTTTCTTCCTGTATGACCCAGTGGGCAGCGCAAGCAACCGGTTAGGCTTTGTAAAGACTGCTAGGCAGGTTTAGACACACCCCCTAGCCTAGCTCTGCTAAGCTAGGAGCAACCCCGAGCCACAGGGCTCCAATCCACTTGCAGAATGCCTGAGACACACATCCATGATGTCACCTACCTCCTAGGCTTGCACCCAGCTATTCATATTCTTACACTGTTGGGACCTGCTTCACATCCTGGGGAAAACTGGGATTCACTATCCTTCCCCTCATTTGCATATGATTGCCTACTAATGCATAGTTACATGTCTCACACTGAGCCTCCCCTCTTAGCAACCACTACTCACTGGCCAGGTTGTCTTCTGCCTGCCATTGACTTGCATGGCAGAATACTGATTTTAGTTAGCATGCTTAATTTAGGTTTGTTTATTTTCCCCCAATTCCATTTACATGCTGCTGCCCTATGCTTAAACAGCCAAGATTGGCTAATAAGAATTAAAAGTTGATTTATTTTTAATTGTTGTACTGTTTGCAATCCCAATGGCCTTACACTTGGCCATTGACATGCTTACTACATGATATGCAGCATTTATCTGGGGCTGTCATAGCTCCGTTTTGGATTTTGCAGACATGTACTTGGTTACTAACCGAGTACATTTCTGCTGATTGCACTAGTCCTGCACAGACTGTCGCAAGCTTCCTGGATTGCAAATTCACCTCATTTGCTTTGATTTCTCCTGCAAATGGGGTGATTTGCATACAAGGGCTTCGTCTGCGCAAGATTAGTACAGGAGCACTTGTGAAGCCCCTGCAGGCTGTTCCTGGCTCGCATGGCAGACATATTGCCTGCTTGAGGTCCTGCACCGATCTTGCATGCCGTGCAAGCTTTTGAGAATCTGGGGGTAAGCCTCAAACCATTACCAAAAAAAAAAAAGATTGCCGCCCCAAAGCATTGATCTTTGTGGGACACAGACTCTGAAACTTCCTTTATCTGAAGAAAATGACCCAATGACTACTTAAAATGGCAAGTCTGTATAAGCAAATGCAGTACAGTATGTTAGACACTTCGATATAAACTTTTTAAATATCAGATGAATAACCAACACACACAAATGCATTTTGATATTAAAAAAGTGTATGCCAAACTGACTGATGTGTTGTATAGCTATTGCTTAAACAGATTTGTTGTATTGTGTGGAACTTACTTGCTGTAATTTATTGTAACATCCACTTTTTGGGATCACTTGGAAAGTGCTTCCCATGATATAGGGTTTAAACCATTTCCATGGGCCATCTCCAAAGCTTATGCATGAAGTTTCCCAGTACTCAGGTTCAACATTATTGCCGGTAAGCAGATGTTTTTCCAAAGGGACATGTAAAGTCCTTTTAGTCTGTAACCATAGCTTGACTATTTTAATGATGAATGCATAATATCTGCCAATGTTGTGTGCCTTTGGATGATATTATATTAAGTAAAGGGGTATAGGGAAAGAAGCCCCCTACATTGCGATGCCCTCCTCTTTAACCTAAGCCTCTAACTAATTATTTTGTCAAGTGTTTTGTAAAGTGTTTTTCATGTAGATGGTATATTGATGAGTCTAGACTCAGTGGAGTGCACAATAACCCTTTTATACATTAAAGAATAATGAATCACTTTAGACAGGTATCATTGAACTGTATCCCTCTTTGATCTTGGGTTGAACCTTAGCTAGTAGGTCATATCTGTGTACTGATTGAAGTGATTTGTTCTGCTTGATTCTTTCTGGTAGTTTGGAAATGGGGCAGATAGTCAATTTCATCATGGCGGATAACTGTGGTGGTAAAGCTGTAGACAGACTTTCAGCAGTGGATGAATAGGAACATTTTTTTTATTGTAAAGGTAGTTTTTCCATTATGAGAATGAAAACTGGGGCAGCAGTTTGAGGAAGGTAAGGTGTAGTAGAAAGAATGTAAGGGATGCTATAACCTGGAGTTTATCTATATGTCTGAAGATTGTTTTTATACACAAAATACTGACATACAGATTCGAGTGAAATATTGCATTAGACACCTTGCTGTCATCATAAAGTTGTTTCTAGCTGAAGGCAGAAATCAGGGGGAGCAAAAATGGAGTTTCATGCCATTAGTTAGTCCTTTACAGTGGTCTGGTTTACATTCTTTTCATTTTCATTATTGGACTTATCAATACCTCTAAACAGATCCTTTATTAGCATCCAGAATACCTTATGTCTGTCCCTCAGCTCCATTTCCTTATACCTGTACCAATTTGGCAGCGTTCAGGGTTGTTCTGAATTCTTTCTCCTCTGCAAGATAGCTTTGATACTTTTCTTGATTGTGGGTATCATTTTTTTAAAGTTTACTGAGAATGTGGTCATTGTCTAATGTAAGCACATTTAACATGAAGAACCTTGCTGTCTATTAAATACAGTCAATACATATTTTCTCTGTGATTGAAAGTCTCTATGAAATAGTCCATGCACTCTAAGGACCTCTTACAAAGTTGGCCATTGTCCCTTTTTCTTGATCAGTAGACTATACTGCATATGGCAGTTATTTAGCCTCAGGAATGACAGAAAACCTGTTTTACTTTGTATGTCTTTTTAATTGTGCTGTATTATCTATAAACTGATTGCTGTCAGATATAATTTGACCTGAGGGTGGGAAACCTGCTATGCTCAGCCTCAGTACTCTCACCCCCTCTCACTCTAACATTATACTTTCTGCATGCACATTTCACTTGTGACTCTTATTCCAAACCATCCCCAAATGACCTTACTACTTCAATATATACACCTGTGTTCTTTTTTCCTACTTCTCTATCTCCATTTAATTTTTAGCCACATTCCCAATTATCTTTCTCCCTCCTATACTGCTTTGCACTATATCCATTCCTAATCACAACCCAGCCTAATAGCACCTATCATTTCAACATAGTATCTTTTAATTTTCTCAAATAAACCCTCATCTTTTTCTTATACTGACTACATCATTATACCCTAGCCTTTCACACCCTTCTTTTCCTTACATTCCAGAGAAGATACCAGAACAACCTAATTCTCTTCTTTTATAGAAAATACTTCTCACCTTAATTGTCCTCTACTAGCCTTCCGAATCCACCATCACTGAATCTCCTACTGCCCTGCAGTTTCTTGATTCCTTCTTCATTGTTACGTACCCACTACCTGACATTTATAAAATACAGAATCCTGTACTTAATTATGCTATTGCTCAGCATATATTCTATTCTTCTCCTCCTACTGTGCCATATTTCATTCTACCATGACTCAATAACATGTTTCAGCATCTCTCCAACTCTATTCAAACCACCTGTCCATGCATCTTCTTTACACTCTGTACACATTGCATCAAATCTATTTAATATTCCCCCTCACCTTTATTCCAAGTATAGACCAACTAACTGCATTTCAACTCAATCCAAAGCAAAATTAAGTGCAAAGATCCTCTCCAAATAACAAGTATGCATAATTCCTTAATATACTAAAATTATTCTAGGACGAGATATACACCCTAATCCTGGCCCCACCTATCACAATGAACATGAAGATAGTTCTGTCCCACACACTTCTATAACCCAGCAACAGCCAGTCCCCAACCCTGGTGATTTAATTTATTGCTGTAATAAATGTAGAAGCATAAGAAATAGAACAGCTGAACTACATGCCTGGATTACCCAACATAAGCCAGATGTTCTTGCTGTAACTGAAACTTGGCATAAATGCAGCATAAACAACTCCAAAGTTATACCTCCTGGCTATAATATTATCTGTAAACACCATATAATGAGGAAAGGTGGTGGAATTGCTTTCAAATTTCCCAACACCTACTACATTTCCCCCTTACAGCTAACCAATACCAAAATTCAGTTCAGCAGAGCTTTTTATTGCTTTCCACAAAATGAACAGTTATAAATAAACATGTATTACTGTCCTTTGCATTCCTCCTGGTGTCAATACAGCTATACTGGAAGATATCCTGCATAGGTTATCCATAACATTTCCACAAGAAAAAATACTACTAGAGGATGTGAATGTCAATTGTTTGAACATAAAATCTAACTCCCCTACATCTAGCAAGAACTTATGTGGTTTCACACAACTAATTAATAACCTCACACATTATAGCAAGACATCAAATTACCTATTTGACTGGATCCTAGTGTGACATTGAGTTAATATCCCACCGGACTACCGCCAATAATGTGATGTCCTCCACTTAAGACCCTGGGTCAGTAATTAAGGAGCCCCAATCAGAGCCCCAATCCCCATCAGTGACTCAAATGTGGGAGCATCACGGAAAACACCACAGCACAGAGCACACAAGAGTAAAGTTCCACAATTTCCCTTAAGAGCAGAACAGGAACACTCTCTTTTTCCTGGGACTGGACTATATACCACTGTCCACCCAAACATAATCTCTTATTATACAATTCAGAGCAATGTGTTCCAGTTTAATACCTCTGACTCACTCACACTCAAAATAAATTCAAATCTCACACACTCAAATACTTAAGGGAAGCCTGACACAGATTTCCAGCTGTCTGCCCTTCCAATACAAATGGTAAATGCTGCCACCAGAGTAAGGCAGATTTACACACTCTTCAAAAGGTAAATATCAAAATAGGTGATAGCTATGACCAGAAGCAGCCAGGCATTCAAGATGACCTGGGGAGTATCAAACAGGTATAAACATTCTCTAATCTCTAAAGAACACACTGATTGTCCAGCCACAATGTAAAGTAAGGAAATACATTTAATAATAAGTATAATGATTACAAGAATGCAAATCAATAATTTTCAATAAATATCATAAATCAATCACCAGAAATATAAAATTAAATTTAGGATAGAAGTCCATCATTTTAGAAAATCTCTATCTAAATAACTAAACTTTCCTAATATAACTAGAGAATACTGTCTCTGATCTAATCTAAAACATAATAGCAAAGCAAAGACAGACTTCCAGTTTTTGATGAGTCCTTTTTCTTGGGTATCCAGTGCACAGCACTGTAAATGATTGCAGCTCTTAACTAACTGCCCCTCAATTGACATCAGCAGGCTCTTTTATAGTCCAGGTTAACAGCCTCAACTGTCTTATTTAAAAAAATCAATCAGCTGTTTGAAAATTTTCTTTTTCCTGTCAATCATCTATTCAAATGATCACATAGCAAACAGGAACATTCTAATGACATCACCTACTAATCAGCTGATTCTCCACAGAAAGTTTGTACTTTTGAATCTCCCTCATAAACATGTGCAATTAGAAATGTATCAAAACACTGAAAAATTCTTTAAACGTTTTGTATAGACAGGGAAATACTCAACATTTTAAAAGCTTATTTACATTTTCATAATTAGACATGCTGACATACAAGTTACTCTGAGAACATACACAACTTTCCTGCCAGACATGATAACACAGATAACAGTGTCTTCATTTTATTCACACCTAGTGTCAGACCCTAGCAAATACTCAAACACATGTAGAATGTCAGACTGTCTTAGTGATCATCTCCCAATCTATATGACCAGACATCTCACATGTCCAGTTAAACAGCATATTTATAAAACAACAAGCAACCTTTCCAAGTATAACCCCAACACTTTCATTACTACACTATCATCTATTATCTGGAACTTCCTAAAAATCCTCCCCTTAGACAATGTTATACATGAATTCACTACAACTTTTCTAAATATCCTAAATAGCCTTGCACCTCATAGAAAGAAGAGACTAAAAACAAATAATGCAATTTGGTTTTCCAAAAAGAGTACAATGCTAATGCAGGATAGAGAAAAAAATGAAACAAATATAAAACACCTCAATATCTTGAAAACTTAAGAATGCTCCTCAGTCATACTAAAAAGCAAATAAATGAAGGCAAAAAACTATAATATAATACATTTCAGAATATTATTAAACACTACCCTAAAAAGTTTGGACTTCCATTAAAAAATCTTACATAAACCCCACTCCCAATAACTCACCACTCAAAACTACAATACAGTTCAGCTCTTATTTTACAGATAGTATAGCATCTCTAACCAAGGATGTCTTAACATCTAATCCGAACCCTGCCCAACAGCCACATATCACCACATCCACTTTCACCTTCAAACCTGTACCCACATCAGTTCTTCCTATATAAAATTCACCCTTTATAAAACTACTTTTAAACAAACTTAAACCATGCACTTCTTCAGCTGATGACCTTCCAAGGAAGTACCTAAAACATGCAGCCAAAAGCATTGCCTGGATATAAATAGAAAAATAAAGTACAAAGATGTTACCGCATAACAAATAATTTACAATCTAGCCACTCTCATTTTAAACACTGAAATTGTACTTAAATTCTCATTAAGTTCTGGGCTTTTGTAAGCTTCCAGGATTAGTTGCCAGTACAGTTCATGATATTATTTGTTATATGGTAACATCTTTGTATTTTATTTTTTCTAATTATGTCCACCTGCACTTTAGTACTTTGGCCACTAGATGGTAGCAGTAAAGACAGATTAATATTTTGCTGTTTTAAACACAGAAAAGTTTTAAGTTTTTAACTTACTTGCATAACATTTTTATATGCACCAGTTTCTAATATTTATAAATGTATAAGTTTTTCATCTTATATATATATATATATATATATATATAGGATGCATTGTTTATTTATTAATAACATCTCATATATAAGAAGTACTGTGATTATTATTTTTTTAATTTGTAACTTGTTTTAATGAGTGTTTGACTGTTATTGGATAGTGTGTAATTGATAGGTGGAGTTTTTGATATATAAATGCAACAATGTTATGTGGAATTTTATCTAAAGAAGTCTTGAAAAGAAAATGTGGTGATTCCGTTAAAGCGTTACGTTTTTTTTGCTGGCCTTTTAATAAATTGTTTTGCACAGGACATACTGCTTCACAAGTGCTTTTGGATTTTCACCAACACCTGCTATACATCCACACAACAGGCCACCTTAATACAATATGCAGATAATTCCACTCTCATTTGCACATCTGACAACATAGTACACCTCCAAAAAAGGACTCAGGAAGCTTTAACAGCCTCTAAAACATGGCTTCATAACTCACAACTTATGCTCAACCCAAAAAAGACCAAACTACTTATTTTTCCCCTCAAATCTCTCTCTCATGAAAAAATCCTCTCTCTTGATGATACAACCATTGATGTCACTTCTCATAGTAAATTATTAGGGGTGATAGTGGATGATAGTCTTATATTTGACCTGCACATATAAAATTGCATAAGAAAAATTCATCAAATATTAGGGATGCTCTTCAGAGCCAAAACCTTTCTCACTGATGCAACTAAAACTACACTTGCCACTACTGATCTCCTCCCTGTGTTTCTTTATGACACTTCCATCCTTACTAAACTCCAGGTAACACAAAAATTAAAACTTGAACAATGCTATAACAAAGTTGCTTAAGTTGCAGCAAATACCCCTTTCATAACTCACCACTGTATAGCATTAAATTGCCTAAATTGTTTAGAATTGCCTCATCAACTAACATATATATAGCTTCTAACCACCTATATAATGATCCAGCATCCATCTGCCTGTCCAGCACTAAAACCATTGTACACACCTATGTTCCCAATCAGTCATTATGATCCGGTGACCAAAAACTCCTGTCTGCCTACAAACCTATCATATCTGCTAGGCATTGTCTGTACTTCTACAAGGTTGCTAAGGCCTGGAAATCCTTATCTTTATCAACAATACCCTCCCTCCCATCTTTCAAAACCACTCTGAAAGACTTCCTAGCTAAAATATGGATCTGTTCTTGCTTAAAAGCAGGATAAACTGTATCCTTAAATGTGAACACGTACCTTTTTATTTCTTGCATCTCCTTACTCTCCCTTCTTCACTTACTTCCTTACTTCTATCAGATTCTTCCCTGACTTTATCTCTAAATACTCTCCCTTCTTCACTTACTTCCTTACTTCTATCAGATTCTTCCCTGACTTTATCTCTAAATACGCTCCCTTCTTCACTTACTTCCTTACTTCTATCAGATTCTTCCCTGACTTTATCTCTAAATATACCTTAAGCCTGTTTTCCCTCACTTCATATTGGAATTCCTGTTTGTATTAGACTAACATACCTTTAATTTCTCTGCAAACTGTCTAAAATTTATCTAAATATTAAATAATTGTCATATAATGCTTATTGATTCTCAACCATTGTTTTTATATTATTCCTGATTTATTATAATTATTTAAACTGCAGATGTTTTTGGTTTATTTTTGAGGATTGTAAAACTATTGCTCTCAACATGTTTTGTAATCATTTGGATCTTCCTCCTAGAGCCTTCTCTGAAAATGGGCTTTTACCCAGTCAGACTTTCCTGGTACTCAAATGTCAATAAATGTGAATAAATAAATATATTAGGACACACCATCATTGTTCATGCAGGTGTGGGCAATGCTGATTTGATTGACATTCTGATGGGGCTATCAGTTAAGCATGGTAGCTGTTTTTAAAAGTTATTTTTTTATTCTGTGAAGATTAAAAAGTTTAAGACGTTTTTAATAAAAATATCTGAGACTCTAATACTGGGCATTACCAACTTAATAAGAGTGAAAGTGTGCACACATCCAGCATGGGGGCTGACAAATCCCTTGCACCACCTAGTAAACAAAATTGTAAGGTCCACTGCCCAGTGACTATGGAGTCAGGGGTGGGTGGGGGTGAAGCCTCCCTGATGGACATTAAGTCATCTAGCTATGTAATCTCTCATCTCATTAAGAACTTATTGAAAAATGTATATTTACTAATTATAATTACAATGCCTGCCCATGACACACTGGGGGTGGGGCTTGCTATGGCTCATCCTGGTGTTTACTAAAATAAACAATCAACATTTTTTGGCAGGCATGATAACATTCATTAAATTGTACCTTGAGCATAGTAGAAAACTTTGGACGCATAACACATATTACATATTACATCCCATCTTTAATTTTTTAGGGAGATTTTTACCTAGGACATCTGGGTGTAGTCAGAGAAATGTCTCAGAAACTTTTGTAGAATTACTTTTACTGTAGAGAGACCCCATTATAATGTGCTGCGCATTAATCACTTTGGTTATTAGGTAGTGTAACGGTGTTAAGTATTTGGCCTTAATGTCAAATAAGTGTTGGAACAAAGTCACACTTCAGTAAGTACAAATCCAACTGTTTTCTTTTAGGTTCTAACCAGTTAAGGATGCAGCTACACAGCAAAATGAAATCACTACTATTGCAATGCTGGGAAATATCTTGAAACATCTTTTTAAACAGCTTGTCTGAAAAGAGAAGGGTTATACACTTTTCAAATAAAGAATTTGTTATGGTAAGCTGGTCAGTACGCCGGGTGGGTACTTCAATATCTGTAAAGGAGTTCTTTTTATAGGCTTTACATACATATTGCCTTTGTTTATGATTATCAGGAAGACCCCTCATAGGTTCACAGGTACTTATTGGACTAGTGATCTGTAAGGATATAAAAATGCCAAACCTTACATTCCCATGGTAGTTTTATCTCTTATACTTTGTGTATAGTTAACGCAGTGTTGTGCTGAACTGGGCTATGTTGGGACATTTACATGTTCCCCTAGCCATGAGGAAAGTGCAGTTGTGTAAAATCTTACAATAACAGTAAGATATAACAGTAATAACAGTCCTTCTCTTCATTGTTGCAATATTCATCATAGACGGGATATTCCGCCCTGGGAGCCCAATGCTCATCCAGCATAAAAAAGCCTAAAAGAGATCTTGCATGCACTGTATGTCACATTTATGCTCCCCACACAGAATGTAGGGCATAAAAGGCACTTATGGATGCAACTTTCTAGCACTGAATTGTCCCAGAAGAGAGCAGTTGCTGTAGAACAAAGAAGTCTATGCACATCAAGAAGGGAAAAAATGCAGAATAAACAAGAGGAGGTTGGAGGGAAGGAGGGAATACTGCAACAGTGAAAGAAGTGAAAGAACTGTACTATGTCCTTCTATATCATTGTTGTGGTAGTCATCATAGAAGGGAGAGTGAAAAAGCTCAAGAAACAGAATGGGAGGTGTAAGGCTGAGAAGACCCCTCAACAAACCCACATAAAATGGTTTCAGCAAACCCTGCTTTGCTCCTAGAAATCATATCCAACTTATAATGCTTAGTAAAGGTACGCACTGAAGACCAGGTAGCAGTTTCAGTGACTGAATTGGTGTGCAACCCCTTGAAGAAGACACCAGAAGAGGCAACAGCCCTGGTGGAACGAGCTCTAACAGAAGTAGACAGAGATCTTCCATGAAAAGAATAACAAAATGAAATGGCCATAGATATCCAGGAGGAGTTGGCCTGCTTAGAAACAGACAAAGCCAAAGACCTTGGATGAAAGGAAACATAAAGCTGATCAGACTTATGGATAGCCTTAGCATTTTCCAAACTGTACCTGGTCTGTCTGTGCAAATCCAAGGTATGCAGGACCCTCTCATTAGCAGACTAATGAGAAGGGATAAAGGATGGAAGTTGTACTGACTGATTCAAAGACTCATTTACTACCTTGGGCATAAAAGGATTAGTATTAAGGGACATTTGAAACAAAACAAAACTGGAGTAATGGCCAAAAGGGCCTGTAGCTCAGAAACCTTCTGAGCAGAAGTATGAGCTGCAACAAAACAGTCTTCCAGGCACAATGTTGCAAAGAAGCAGAAGCTGCAGGATTAAAAGGAGCCTGGGTCAATTTTTCCAAAACAAAATTAAGGTACCAAGGAGGAGGACTAGGTTTTCTTGGAGGCCTAATATGCAGGACATCTTTAAGAAATTATGTAGCAACCACAGAAAAAGACTGCTAGTGGCCCAGACACAAAAATGAATTTAATAAAATAAATACGTAAAAAAGTCAAACAGCAATAAATATCTCAAAAACGTCAAGCAGCAATAAATCTCTTTAGTGCCTCAGCTGTTACACCTTTAGATTTTTGAGTCTGGGCCACTGGCAGTCTTTTTCTGTGGTTGCTACATAATATTTAATTTTTTCTTGGTGGTATAATATGCACCTTTTAGAAAATATTTGACCTCAAAATGAAAAGTCAAAGGGGGATTCATGGGCAGCCAAGCAGAAATAACTGACAAATGGGCCTTCACTAAAGAACAGGCCAAGCCAGACTGGAGCAACTCACATAATTAAGACAGGACCAGAGGGACCCCCACTGAAAAAGGGTCCTGGTTGCGAGCAAGACACCAAACCAATAATATTTTCTATTTGGACATATAAGATTTTCTGGTTGAGGGTTTCCTTGCTTCATGTAAAACCCTGGGCACATTCTCAGAAAAGATGTGCCAGAAAGGGTTCAAAACTCTATCATCCACAACATTAGTTGCAGGGTGTTCAAGTGGGTATGGATGAGAGACCTCTTGTACTCTGTGAGGAGGTTCAACCTGTGAGTAACTTGCAATGACTTCCCCTGGCCAGATGCACTAAGAGAGGAAACCAGTGCTGTCTCAACAAAAAGGGAGTCACTAGCAAGAACTTTGGGAGTCCAGCAGAATCTTCTGTAGGACTCTTGAAAGTAGAGGAAGAGGACAGGAAGCATAATGAAACCTCCCTTTCCAAGAAAAGGAATGGGTGTCCATCTTCAATGCCAGATGGCATGGCACTCTGCAACACAAGAGAGGAAGCTATCTGTTCAGAGGGAAGGCAAAATTATCTACCTGAGAAATACCCCACTGATGGACAATGTCCAGAAACATGTCTCTGTGACTTATCCATTCATGAGCCTTTGTTTAGAACCTGCTCAGTGAGTCTACCACTAGATTGTGCTCTGAAGAAATATATACTGCCTGAAGAGTTAACTGATAACTGAGAGCTACTTCCCAATCCGGAAGTGCCATCCTGTTAGAAGAGGTAAGAGTTTGTGCCCCCCTGCTTATTGACATAACATATCACTGTAGTGTTGTCTGTGTATACCAACAAGGGGTCTGGAGAGAACATGGGATGAAAATCCTGAAGGGCTAGAATTAGCACTATCATCTCCTTGATGTTGATATGATTTGACTTCTGATGGGGAGGCTAAAGGCCCTGAACCTTCTAGTGACCAAGAGAAGCCACCCACCCCATGTCTGAGGCATCAGTGAACAGCTCTTGAGAAGGAACTGGAGGCTGAAAGTGCTGGCCTGGGTTGAGAGCGAATGTCTAATCCACCACTTGAATTCCTTCTTGAGACAGGGAAGGAGAGGTACACTGAAAGTCACAGAGTGATGATGCTGCTGCAGCCAAACCAACCTGAGGTACCATTGAAGCTTCTGCATACGCAGCTTGGCAAGAGGAAGCATTGGAAGAGAAGAGGCCATGAATCCCAGGGCCCAAAGAAAATCCCTGGCTGGCATGGCAGTTACAGAAAGAAGAGACTGAAAGAGGGGTGTCAACAATACCTTACAAGGAGAAAGAGATTCCAACATTGGCACCATCTGAATCCTGGATCCCAGATACACATGATACTGAGAGGAAGTCAGGACAAACTTTTGAATGTTGATAGTAAATTCCAAACTTTGAAGAACAGAGACAGCGAACTGCAGATCCCATAACAATCGACTGGGAGAAGGTGCTTTGAAGCAACATGTCATCTGGATAAGGAAATATATGAATACCTTAGAGCCTGCAGAAGGCAAATCACAGGAGGTAGGTATTTTCTGAATACCCTTAGGGCAGTAGAGAGGCCAAAGGGCAAAGCAGAGAACTAAAAATGTAATACACAGAGAAATGTAAAACCTTCCTTAAGAGAGACTGAATAGGGATCTGAAGGTAAGCATCTTTCAGATCCAAGGACACTAGAAAAGCCTGGGGTAGTAAAAGAGGAAACAGAGTTTGAAGACTAAGTATCTGAAAAGAAGGGATCTTGAGAAAAGTGTTGAGCCTGTAGATATCCAAAATAGGTCTCCAAGTTCCCTCCTTTCGATGAACCCAGAACACCCTGGAATAAAAACCCCTTCCCACTTGGGGAGGGCAGGTTGAATGGTCTCCTGGTTCAACAGGGATCCTAGAACCTCCGGGAAATGAGGAAGTTGCTCTAGATGAGGTTGAGAATCCCTGAAAAAGGAGGGGGAGATTTTCATACCATGAAGTAACCCTGATGGATTATAGAAAGAACCCAAGAGTCTGAAGTGAAGAGACTCCAATTTCGAAGACAAACGGTAAGCTGAAAGGACAAAAAAACCCGGTTTAAAGGCAGGGGAGGGTGAATTGTCAAATAGAAGCAGGCTTATCAGATAAAGGTGTTTTCTGGGTCACAGAAAATCTGAGAAGCCTTAGTACAGGGGGCCTGACTCCCACACTTTCTGCCCTTAGAGGCCTGGTGGGGTTGCCTGTAAACAAAAGCAGACATAAAAGGTTAATTCCTCTGGAACTTAGGGATAAGAAAGACAAAACTATGTTTAAGGTCTTGCAAGACTTTGCCTTTCTCTTGAAGATACTTAAACATATCAGCAGTAGCAGTCCCCAAAAGATGTGTATTATCCAAAGGAGCATCCAAAAACTTGGCCTTAGTGTCCTCAGATAGAAGCCAAGAATAGCACCTCATGACAGACTTAAAAGCCGCAGCTCTGGAAGAAGCATCAGCAGCATCATAACTACACTTAATAGAGTGGTGAGCCACTTGAAAAGCAGAACCTAAAAAAGATAAGGCAGAGGATTTGCCATCAGAATCAGGGAGGGCAGAGATAACCTGACAAACCTGAGCAATCAAGGCTAGAACATACATGGTCATGTGGGTCTGGTAATTAATAGCCATAAAGGCCAAAGTAGAAGCAGTGCACACTTTCTTGCCAATCCTCTCCATTGTCCTACCATCCTTATTTGAAGGCAAAAGTTTAGAAGGTTTGTCAGAACAGACTGACATCACAGCAGGATCAGCAGAAGGACATTTAAATAAAAATTCCCAATCCTCAGGAACATTATAGAACTTATCAGGTTTCTTAGGAGCAGGAATCTCAGAATCAGGAGACTGAAGCTGGAATGAAAGTATCTAACAAGGTAGCCAACACAGAAGGAACTGCCAATGGTTTAGGAGTATCCATCTGAAGCAAATTATAATATCTTCTCTGAATATGACACTTGAAAAGAATTCCACATAAAGAATTCCATCATCCTCGCAATTGTGCCCCCAAAGGCCAATTTCTTGAAAGGAGACTCAGGGCTAACAGACTCCTCTTTATCAGAACTATAAGCCAAAGGGGAAGACATCTGTGAATAATAAGACAAAGATCCCACAACAGACACATAATCCTCATCCAAGAAATCCAAGAAATCTGGTTCCTTAAGCTGTTTAGAAGGGGTAGAGGTTCCAAGAGAAGTAGGTATTGAAACCCCTTGAGGAGGCTTTAGGGCTATTAAGGCAGAAAACAAACCCTGAGTAAACTCTTGCCATTCCCCTTGAAGATCCATAGGACCAGCCGAAACAAGCTACAGTGTCTGTCTTTTCTTAGAAGCGACATCAGCCCTAAAAAGTATCAGAGGTTCCAACCCTTAGTGAGATTCAAGAAGAGAACCTGGAACTTCCTCCTTGACCAGTATCTGTGGAATCCCTCTAGGACCCTCTGAAATAATCAACCATGGTTCCCTCTCGATATCCAGAGCAGATGCCTGTAAAGCCTCAGAGGACATGCAAAAAGATGGATCCATACTGGCCTCAGACAGGCTAGTGGCAGGGGAATCTGATGTAAACACCGAATGACCTACAGAGCTATTTCCTCTGGGATGTCCGGTAGAGGATGAACAGCTAAAGCATCTGGCCGAGACTTCTTGGCCTTCTTCTTATCTAGCAGAAGTATCTCTGGTTTAAAGGATTCTAGCTCGATACCCTGGTCTAACTGTTTAAGCCATTGGTTTTCAAGATAAATGTCCAGGGAAGGCAAATGGCTTCTTAGTGTCTTAGACAGAAGGCCTTACAGATACTACAAGAGGTTTGGTTGTGGAAAGTGCCCAGTCAGAAAAGGCACTGTTTGTGATGACCTTTATTGGGAATCTGCTTCCCACAATGACATTTTCCTTTCTTGGATGACAGGAACTCTAGGTAGTAATATAAAATACAAGACCAAGAAAGTATAAAAGCAAAAACAAAACAAAACAACAACCCAAATGGGACACTTATCTGATGTGAAATATTCAGTACAGCAACCAACTGGCAAAACAGAGTTCAAACTGGAGGAAAAAGAAGTTCTAAGTAGTTGCAGAGGTGTAGATGGGGGAGGCAAGAGGGACTTTTAGGACTGTCACATTTACTTTACAAAAACTGTAGGACATTTGCTGAAGTGTGTGTGTGTGTGTGTGTGTGTGTGCTTCTTCACCAACTTCAATGCACAGGGAAGTGTGTGTGTAATGTCCCAGTTAGGTATACCTGGTTGTTAGTGTTACTCAGGCTCAAACCCTGTATCTTAGGTACAAGAAGCAAGCGGCTGAATTTTCTACCCATACCCCCACATGTTTGTGATTGAAGGAATTGAGTCCATGGCTCTCAACTCTCCAGATTTTTCACAAAATGTGTGGAATGTTTGGCTCATACTTTTGGTCTGTTCCTCTCAAAATTTGTGGTTTTCTGGCAAATTAGTGGAAACAAAAAAAATCCTATCTCTCTGCTCATTTCCTGGCTTTCTATAACCAGTAGAGTCCAGTTTTCGATTTTGCCAAATTCTGGGCTGTTTTCTAGTTTCTGGGTTGCCCAGACCTTACTAAGATAGACGGAAGGTTCTCTGTTCATCAGTGAGAGTGGTGAGCTTTGAGCCACCTATTTGTTGCTGGAGGAGTGGTTTCAGCTCAGAATCTGTAGTTTTATTGGCCATTTGGGGCTATTTCTAGCCCTTTCACCTTTCTGTTTAAAATCCCATGTTTGTGTGGTTTTGCACATCTCCATTTAACTAGGATTAAACTATTTCCGGTGCCAGAAAGTCTGCTCTTCTAGTTTTCCCTTAGAACTAGCCAGTTTTCTAGTTTTAGCACTCAAAAGTGTTTCATTGTGCTCAGGACTTGTTCAAAACTCGTTGCAAGCACTACATAATTTACAAATTACTGCAGCACTCAACTTTCCTCAATTGTTAGGAGGAAAACAGTTTTTAGTACTTTAATAAGCACCTATCCAGGCATGTCTAATGGTCAGCTCCCGGTATTTTCCCCTGTCCACCTGATGAATCTGGGCATCTAGGGGCAATGTAGCAGTTGCCTCATGTACACTGACAACCCTCTCCTCCTACCACTCAACACTACAACCTGTGAGAGATGCACATATATAGCCAAAATGGAAGCCAAGCTCTCTCCAGCCAAGACTGTACTTGACAGTCAAGAGGAGAAGGTAAACACCTGCACCACACCACACTCAACACATATTCCATCAAAACCTACACCACCTAAACCCACACATAGTAACACAAAACACACACCTACATTTGTGGAGGCTCTCAATAAAAATCTGCCCAAACAACAGAGACCTCCAAAGCTGAAACGCAAGCAACCACCATCCCCCAACACTACACAAATGACACATAGCCCACAAAATCAGTCTGCCACTCAATCTCAGCCCATAAGCCAAAACAATGTACCCAACACACTAGTCATAGGTGACTCTATAGTCAGGCACCCTGATGTCCCACTCACTAGGCTAAACAAGAAGAAAGATACTGTCAGCTCCCTATCGGGTGCCAGGATCCACCACATAATGCAAGCACTCATGTCACTCCACAACAAGTAAAAATATGACTCTTTCATTGTCCATGTTGGTGGGAATGACCTGAGATGTACCTCCCTGGACTACATGAAAAAAGACATGGAGGAGCTCTCTGATCATGTAGCCCAGGCAAGTATGACCCTAGCCCTGAGTAGCATCCTGCCATTGCCCAGAATGATACCACAATATAAGGACAAACTGATTGACTTCAACAGCTGGCTGAGCTTCAGGTGTCATTCTAAGGGGATCCAGTGTCTGACTGTCCGGGATGACATGATCGACAGACCACGATGCTTTGCCAGAGATGGCCTGCACTTGTCACCCCTGGGATTCCAGATACTGGCTAAGGCTTTTACCACCCCTATAGTGCCGTTTTAGGCAAGGTTCAAATGACAAACTCACCACCATAGCAGGTATAAGCAAGCAAAATTTGATGGTAATGCTACTCAATGCTGGAAGTTTAAACCTCAAAATGTACTCATTTGAGGCACTCAAAATGGAGAACATCAACATCAGTGCAGTGACAGAGACCTGGTTCAAAGCTCCAGAGAGCACTGCTGCATTACCAGGCTATAAGTCATATCACACCTTTAGGCCACCTAACCTGGACCGAAACACTAAAGGAGGAGGCATGTCCATATTCATTAAGGATATCCACACCTCCAGGCTAGTTGCTCAATATAATGCATCCGAAATTATCCAAGTGCAACAAACACTGGGCAAGACTGCAATCCATGTTGTAGCTTGTTATAGATCCCCCCGCCATGCCACAGGATGCCCACTCCACATTTTTTGCTATACTGGGTAATATTAAGGTACAGCCCAATACACTATTAATGTGTAATTTCAACTACTCCACCATCAGCTGGGAAAACTACTCATGTAGTAACTCATTTGCTCAATGCTTTCTGGAATTCATAAATTCCAACTCCCTGGGTCAGCTTGTCCATACCCCCACCAGGGGCAGCAATATCCTGGACCTGGTCATTACCAATATGGGCAACCAATGTTCCATGCCAGAGGTCAGATCCGACCACAAGCTAATCACCTTAGACATCAATATCCCACCACCACCACCATTAAGGAAACCACCATAAAAAAACTTTTTCAAAGCCAACTTTATGCTTCTTAAGGCAGACTTAACAAGCTTCACGACACCAATACAGATGGAAAATAGAGGTACGACTGCTGAATCCTATACAAATGTGCTGCATAAGCACATACATGAGTGCATGGATTGTGCCATCCCCAACAGAACCAAGATGCTATCCTCCAAAAAAAGGAAGCCAATCTGGTGGTCCCCTGCCACAAACAAACTCTACAACAGAAGGAAGAAGCTGTTGCAAAAAAGAGTAAAATCTCCTGATTGCAGGAACTCCCTGGTCAGCCTCAGTGAGAAGCTGGGATCCCTCATAAAATCCTCCAAAGCTATTTATGAAAATAAAATCACCATTGATTCTAAAGACAACCACAAAGCATTCTGCAGCTATGTCAAGAATCTCAATGGTGATGCTCAGATCTGCTCTGAGCTACAGCACAATGGCACTAGATATACAGAATGAACTGATATTATAACATCCTGGCAGATAGGTTCAGTGCAAACATCACCCTCCAAAGGGCCAATCACTATACAGGAAGAATGCAACGCCCCTGTAATCACGACTGCACAAGTAAAGACCCCACTCTCCATTGCCAAAAACACAGCATTCATGGGACCTGACAACATCCCAGGCTGTGTTCTGCATGAACTACAGAATGAACTGGCACCCCACCTAAGTAACATGTTCAATCATAGCCTCACTTCAGGCTTTGTGCCT
The DNA here is from genome assembly GCF_019279795.1 of Protopterus annectens. Lineage (NCBI taxonomy): Eukaryota > Metazoa > Chordata > Ceratodontiformes > Protopteridae > Protopterus > Protopterus annectens. The sequence goes on along the minus strand of NC_056748.1, from coordinate 954,029,031 downwards.
ACTGAATGGTGCACAGTGACGGTTATCCCACTTCACAAAGGGGGCGTCACCATGGACCCCAAGAACTACCGCCCCATTAGACTGATGAGCCTGGTCTGCATGGCCATGGAATGTATCATCTTGGGAGCTTATAAACAAGGACATAGGTAATCTCCAAACTATGGACCCCACTCAGTTTGGGTTTGTAAAAGGTATTCCTAAACCTGATTGACTTCTTTGAAGCAGTCACCAGAGCTGTGAACAAGGATAAGGTGGTGCACACAGCCTATCTTGACCTCGCCAAGGCTTTCAACACCATCCCCCACTCTGGAATTATTGATAAACTCACTAGACTGGGCATACATCTCTATGTCACAAGATGGGTGGCCAACTGGCTCACTGACAGAACCCACACAGTGAAAGTAGCCGACTCCAAATCCAACTTCAGACCAGTGCCAAGTGGAGTAGCACAGGACTCAGTCCTAAGTTTCTCTCCTGTTTGGCATCTACTTTGGCTAATGAAGTTCGCAGATGACTGAAAACTAGGTGCCATAATAGAATCACTTAATGGTGTGGACATTCTACAAAGGGGCCTCACTGAGACTGATGGTTGGTGTCAAAGTCATGCCAAGAAGTGCATTGTCATCCCCTTTGGGAAAAACACTGTACCCATGAACTACCACATAGGTGGCAGCCTACTAAGCACCAAAAGTGTGATAAGAGACCTTGGGACACAGGTGGACAGTAGAGTCTCTTTTGATAATCACATTGCCACAGTAGTCAGGAAATCCTTCTACGTGGCACACCTCATCATAAAGGGGTTCACCTCCAGAAAAAAAGAGGTTGTTGTTCCTCTCTACTCATCCCTCATCAGACCTATTATAGAGTACAGCACCTCATTTGTCATGTACCTCACAAGACAACTACATCAACTAGAAAAGCCACAAAAATACCTCACTAAGAGGATTGCTGGCCTCAAACAGATGCCATACGCAGACTGTCTCAAAAAACTCCAACTCTACTCCATTGCTTATTGCCTACTCAGAGGCGACCTCTGCCTAATATACAAAGCCATGTCAAACCCAGATCTGTTGGACATGCTACACTTAAAGGAACCCCAATCCCTCTGAGCCACATGCTCCAGGGACCTAAACCTTGCCACCATAATAAACAGAACATGATGGAGGGACAGATTCCTGTCCAGAGACTTCCCATGCTCTGGAACGGGCTACCCATTCATGTCAAGCAAAGCTCCTCATTAGCACTCTTTAAGAAAAATCTCGACAATTGGATGGGAAATAGGAAATTCACCCCAGGGATCACTTCTGTGGCTTTGCTAGACGGGCACAGGAAAATAACTTTCTTGGGTGGTGAAAGCCAGGGAACTGTTTTGGCTAGGCTTATATATATATATATATATATATATATATATATATATATATATATATATATATATATATATATATATATATGCACCTATGAACTGAATTCACTAAATAATGATAGCCATTTAAGTTTCAGTCTCTTTCAGGAAATGCATGGTAACACAAAGCATTTTATTCTAGCATTTTATACAAGCAATGTTTAAAATGTGTCTTGGTTTTGGGCCTTTGACCCTCCACAGTAAGTTTTTTTTTTTTTTTCAGAATTCTTGTGCTGCAAAGTTGAGAGATATAGTTTAGTCTCAAGTGGATTTTACAAGGAGCTGAAAGCTTCAAGGGAACAGAAGTTTAGTGCTGCTTATGCCAAGTCTGTTTGCATTGTTAGTAGCACAACAGGTAGTATACTTGCTTTTGATGCGGACGGCTGTGGGTTCAGCTATAACAGTACGTAGATGGATTGTGGATAATGTGCTGTGTTGTACTTTAAAGGGGGTGGATGCTGCAGTCCTGAGAATGTCCTCCTTTGGAGGAGATACCTAGTAACTATGAACTTGTTATCAGTTTGCCATCCATTCCGCATTGCATTATAACTAGCTTATCATTTTTTTAATGTGACATAGGCAATTTATTCTTCAAGGGCAACAGACACTTTATTTATAGATGAAACAATGAAATATAACATTATTTGCTAGGAGCAACCTTTTCATTAGTTACAGATCTCTTTAATGTGGAATTATTTAGATGACTTTTACTTCTGCAGAGATTGTGCATATTTACTGATATTGTCGGATTGTAATGACAGAAGTTTGAGTAGACTTTTATGATGGAAATGTTCTGATTTGGGGCATTTTTGTCATTGTTGGTTAATACATTTTATTTCATTGCTTCCTAGAAATCATGTTAAAAACAATAAATTTAAAATACGGTTTAACAAGTGTGCTGTATTATACAAGGAATGTAATTTAATACAATCAGAAAGGTGAATCAAAGAGGTCAGCTGCTGTGGTGCAGCAGTTAGTGTTGCTACCTCACAGCAAGAGGTTATGTGGTTTGATTCTTGGCTGGGGTGTCTTCTGTGCAGAGTCTGTATGTCCTCCCTGCAGTTGTGTAGGTTTCCTCTGGGTGCTCTCTTTTTCTCTAAAAGACATGCTGTAAGTGTATTGGACACTCTAACTTGGCTCTAGGTGTGAGTGTGTGTGTGTGTCTTCTGTGGAAGGTTGGGTGCCGGCCTGGCAACTCGACACCATAAAACTCCACTGCCAATCATTCTGCTGAACATTGTTCTGCTGTGGTGACCCCTAAAAGCCGAAAGAAGAAGAAGAAGTAGGAAGGTGACTCAAAGAACACACGTATGTTTGCATGGTCCTAAATATGTTTGTGAGGAGCCTGTGATTTGAAAACAGCCCAAAGGTAAACTTAATCTGCCATTGGCCAGATGCATTTTCTTTGAATGTGGGTTTCAATGCTGTTTCAATGAATGTGAGTTTCAAAGGTAGAGAAGTTTTAATGCTAAGTCTGTTTTCATTATGACATGCATTGTTTTGTTTAGCAGCTGTCTATCACTGTTTGTGCTATAAAATTTAAAATACAAGTTTTAAATGAAATACAAATAATCATTGAAGAAGTAAAGCATAAAGCAGTATGCACATTACAGTATTTATGGTAAATGGGGAGAAATAGCTGAGTAATGGGACACTGGAATGGCTGCAGCAGGGGAGGGCTGTATATGGGGGTCCCCATTTGACCATGATTTTGTGAGTGGGTAGGTGCGGCAAACTCAAAGACAGCCCTGGGTGGCACAAACTCTAGCTATGCCACTGAGTAGTTACGTCTGTACATCCCTTTTATGGCCTGCATTCTGTGTGGGGAGTATAAATTTGACGTACAGTGCATACAAAATCTCTTTTAGGCTTTTTTGTAGAGGCCGAGCATTGGGCTGCCCAGGGTGGTACACCCCTTCTATGACAAATACTGCATCAGTGATATAGAAGGAAATCAAGCATGTTAAACGGGGTGACTGTATTTATATAGTATATATATATATATATATATATATATATATATATATATATATATATATATATATATGGATTCACTTCGTAGCACTGAAAACTCAAAACACTGAAAATGAGAAAACTTCATAATACAGAAGACTAAAACACTGAAACTTCAAAACACTGAAAACTCAAAACACTGAAACTCAAAACACTGAAAACACATATCATACATATACTGAGTTTAAATAACATAAATCATAGCAATTTCCACCAAGGGATATATATATATATATATATATATATATATATATATATATATATATACATGGACAGCAGTAGGTAAAAATAAAAAAAGATAGCTGGGTGCACAAGACCCAGGATATAAAAGTGCCCAATCCTGGTAGGCACACTGGTGCCAGGAGTTGCAAAAATGACAGTGTAGAATCCTCAAAATACTGAAACATTCCTACAATGGGGCCAGGCCAGGCCCAGGGGGAGGCTGGCCACCCTGTTGTAGAAGGAAGTAGCAGTCCACAAAAATCACAAGAATTCATTGTCCAAAGATGAGCCATAAAGACGATAGAGTGGACTATTGAGGATAAGAAAGAAATTATGTATTGTTACTATTATGTAAAAAGCCCAGAATTTCCAGACACAAGATATACAAAACTATTAAGAGAGAAATTAAAGGAAAGAAAAATAGTTCTACAGGAAAAACTGTTAGAAGCTTCAAATAAAAATTTGTGTTCATTAATATAACAGATTTTTGAAAAACAGTATATTGATCAAGAAATTTTGATCTGTTTGGAAAAAGAATCATCTGAGGAAGTGCAAAAATATTAACAACAAAACCTAGAGATATTTGAAAAATATAAAAAAGAAATATGGACATGGGAAAAAAGAGAGATTTGATATGGTACAATATTTATGCAAAGGAAAAAGCCAAGTTAACTAATATAGAAAGGCAGTCTCAAAAATATTTGAAGAGAAATACAGGCAAAGGTATCCAGATATGGAAAATTTCACAATAAAAAAAATAGCACAAAGATGTAATGTGGAAAATAAATTAGTAAAGCAGAAGTTAAAGAAATAGATGTTGAAGTTACGGAGTGCCTGGGAAGTGAAGGATTTAAAGTAGAAGGTCTAACACAGACTACATCACAGCATGATGGAGTGAGTCCCCAGAACAAGGAAAAGCAAGAAGATCAGGAGACATGTGAAGTCATATCTGAAGTACAGGCCAACACTAAGGGACACTGGCTAACAAAGTTCGCAGATGACTGCAAACTGGGAGCCTTTATTGAATCCCCAAATGATATGGATTTTCTACAAAAGAGCCTTACAGAAAAAGGTGCTTGGTGCCAGACCCATGGGCTCAAGCTCAATGCCAAGAAGTGTATAGTTATCCCCTTTGGTAAAAAACATGTACCCATGAATTACCACATAGGTGGCAGTACACTAAACACTGAAAGTGTGATAAGAGACTTAGGAACACAGGTGGACAGTGGTCTCACCTTCGATAACCACATCGCCACAACAGTCAGGAAATCCTTCTATGTGGCACACCTCATCATTAAGGGCTTTTCATTCAGAAAAAAGAAGGTCATTGCCCCACTGTACTCATGCCTCATTAGACCCATCATAGAGTACAATGCCCCATTTGGTATGTACCTCACAAGACATCTGCAACAACTGGAAAGGTCATAGAAACACCTCACTAAAAGAATCACAGGCCTAAAGCAAATGCTCTATGCTGACCGACTAAAAACACCCCAGCTATACTCTGTCACATATGATCTACTCAGAGGTGATCTCTGCTTAACATACAAGGGCATGTCAAACTCAGAGCTGTTAGACATGCTACAGAAATCCCAATCTATCAGAGCCACATGCTCCAGGGACCTAAACCTTGTCATCACAATGAACAAAATATGCTGGAGGGATAGGTTCCTGACCCAGAGACTCTCCATAATCTGGAACAGACTGCCCATACATGTCAAGCAGAGTGCCTCCTTGGCCCTCTTCAAAAAAAACCTTGATGAATGGATGGGAGATAGAAAATTTACCCCAGGGATCACATCAGTCACCCTGCTAGACAGGAGTCCAGAAAAGTAAATATTTTGGGAAGAAATAGCAAGGGAATTGTTATGGCTAGGCTTGTACAGGCCCTAGGGCCGATAGCCTAGTTGGTACCTATGAACCTATAAGAAGAAATATGGACATGGGAAAGGAAAAGAGATTTAATATGGTGTAATATTTACGCAAAGAAGAAAGCAAAACTAACCAGAAAAAAACAGCAGCACCAAAGATATTTGAAGAGAAATACAGGCAAAGGAATCGGGACATGGAAAACTTTACAATACAAAAAATAAGAAGACTAAGAGGAAAAGTAGAAAAAGAGGTTAGTAATGGAGAAGTCAAAGAAATAGAAATTGAGGTTATGGAGCAGCTGCAAAGAGAAGAATTCAGTATAGAAAATCGAATGCAGAAATCACCACAACAGGATAGAGCAATGGATATCCAAATTAAGGGGAAATCAGTGGAACAGGAAGCAATTGGTCAGGTGCCATGTCAAGATATTTTGGAGCCTTCCACAGGAAACCAGTATAAACGTTCACTTGAAGCAAGACAGCAAGGAAAGGAACAGGAAACTGTGGAAACTGACGCAGTCAATGTTGAGGAGTGATAGGCCAGTGAGTTCCCATGTGACAGAGCAACAGATAACACAGGATGAAATTGAAGAGAATGTGCCACAGGAAGATGCTATAGAACTTTCTATAGAATGCCCACAGGAAATGGAAAACAAAGGATGTGTCCTCAGTATGGAAGAAAATGAGCTAAGAGAAGAGTTGCTTGTTTAATGGACATGGATAGCTATATCAAGATCAATGAAAGAAATAGACTGCAGAAGGTTAATAAAATCCAAAAAGTAAGAAGTCTGATAAAACAAATGAATGCAGTAATTAGGACTGTCGATAGAGATCCATGCGATATAACAGAAGTAAACAGGATATACTACTGTGCTGCTAAATTAATAACTGATTAAGTTCTACCACAAGATCACAGGGTAGTGAGGGGAAAGGAAAGGGAAAATGAAATACCGTCATGGAAGTATCGAATAGAAAAAATTATAAAGCAATTAAGACAAGAAGTGTCACTGTTAGAAGATTATAGAAGAGGGAATAGATCAACAAAAATACTAAGAAAGACAGATGTGATTAAAGCAATGCACAGTATTAGAACAGACCAGGATCTATCATGCACTATAGAAAATAACAAACTAAACATTTCAGCACAGGTGGAAAAACTTAAAAGATACACAGATAAATATAAGGAAAAGGTTCAAAATATGCAATTTACTGATGACCAAAAAAAGTTTTATAGAGAACTGGGAAATAAGGTAAAAGGAATTGAAAGACTGCCAAAAAAAGAGGAAGTAGATTTTGGAGAAGTATCTATGAGGATCCTGTGGAACATAACAGAGTTGATAAATGGATAGAAGAAGTAAAAGAAAGAATAAGAAGTTTAAAGGTACAGGATATGAAATGGGATGAAATAACAGTCAGAGAGATTGAAACAAAGTTAAGAAAAGCCTCTAACTGGAAAACTCCAGGCCCAGATGCAGTACCTAACTTTTGGTTAAAAGTATTAACATCTTTGCACAAGGATTTAACCATGAGTAAGAACTATTTATATGCACACCCCAGACCCGAACAGACACCACACTAACAACAGGCAAAACAATGCTTTTACTTAAGAGTGAACCTGCAAGCTACCCTAAAAATTATAAACCAATAACTCCGATGACGTATAAACTATACATGGGAGTTGACACCGACAGAGTTTATAGTCATTTAGAAGAAACTTAATTATGGCAGTAGAACAAAGGGACAATAAAAGAAAGTCATATGGAACAAAGGATCATTTGTTGTTAAATAAAGTTATAGTAGAGAACTGTAAAAAGGGGAAGAATCTAAGTACGGCATGGATTGACTACAAAAAAGCATTTGATAGTATCCTACATTCATGGATAAGAGTGCTTAAAATGTATAAGATACACCCTACACTGATTGAATCCATTACAGTAACCATGAAACAATGGCAGAACACTTTGCAATTAAGCCATGATAAAGGACTGATTATTATTCCAGGGATAAAAATTCAAAGGGGGATATTCCAGGGTGACTCTCTATCACCATTGCTATTCTGCCATGCCATTAATCCATTAAGCTGTTTACTTAACAGCTTGGGCTATGGCTACAGTTTGGCTCCTAGAAAACAACAACAGAGTCTAATGACTTCTCTTCTCTTTGCCGATGATTTAAAACTGTATAGCTCATCAGATGAGGAACTGAAAGCACAGCTGCAGGTTGTCAAAACTTTTTCAGATGATATTAGAATGTCATTTGGTCTTGACAAATGTGCAAAGGCAACCTTTAAAAAAGGAAAACTGCAACACCAGGAAAACATCAGTTTGGGACAAGAATGTGATATAAAAGAACTTGAGAAAGAGGGAGCTAATGAAGGACAGCAATAAAACATGAACAAATGTGAATAAAACTCAGTAAGGCATACTTTAGAAGACTTAATTAATCCTGAGAACAGCACTGACATCTAGGAACAAGATCCAAGCTATAAATCAATTTGCTCTTCCTGTCTTAACATACAGTTTTAGAGTGATTGATTAGCCCCAAAAAGTGTTTGATAGATTGGATATTAAAACAAGAAAGATGCTTCATGCTCACCAAATGATTTATAAAAATCAGTGTACACCAAGATTATATATTCCCCGTTCCGAAGGGGGGATGGGCCTCCTTGAAATTGATTACATGTATAGATCTACAATTGTGGGACTCCACACATATCTACTGACCTCACAAGATCCAAATGTAGTGAAAGTTTTGAAACATGAGGAGAATAAATCTAAGATGACTTCTCTGCTTAATTTAGCAGAAGCATATCAACATCAAGCAGGAATGGAAATCAAACCAGAAGTAGATAAACTCCACTCTGCTACAGGCCCCATGAGGAGCTCAGTGTCTCTCCAACCTAACACCACTCTTAAGTATTCAACTGCGGTACCACCCTTATCATTCTTATTAGAAAAGCGCAGTCCGGGTCTGAACTGTCTGCAAACAACTAAAGTTAACTTTGAACCTAACACCACTCTTAAGTATTCAACTGTGGTACCACCCTTATCATTTTATAAGAAAAGCGCAGTCCGGGTCTGAACTGTCTGCAAACAACTAAAGTTAACTTTGAGTATGTGTCTACCTGTTTGAGCCAATATTCATTTTCCCCCTGGAGAGCACTCTGCTTTGGCTTGTAAGCAGCCCCCCCTCCCTCCCCCCCCCACACACACACTCATCTTCCACTTTCACTCTTATTCCCTTATGTTAGCAGATAGTATCCATAATCTGATCAATACTGTGTGTTTGTTAATTTAAACTGAGACCACAGTGGCCTACTGATACAAGGTTATCCTGTTTTTCCATCTGAAAATGGTTAAGAAATGACTTACAGTTTCAGAGCAGTCCTTGGTCAGTTGTGATTGTTTCTCAAACACCAACTTGTCGTTGCTTTGGCTCATTAGCAGCAGTACAAAGAACTGCCTGCTCACACCCTTGTTCTCCCCTCCCCCTTCCCTGTTTATTACCTTAAGACAATCCCAAAGTTAATAAATATTACCTGTGGCAGGCACCATTTTTAAAACTACAACCACCCTTGTCACTATCATATGTTCATTCATCAATTAACTCTGTTACCTGATTGTTTCCAGCCCCCTCATAAGAGCAACTAACAGGGTCTCTACCCGCTTCGCTCCCCACCCTGCCCCCTATTTCCTCCCGCCCCCAGTGATCCCACCTTTATTACACTCACAAACCCCTCCCATCTTTCCAGTAGCCAACCACAGCGCTAACTCAACACTACCTCCTCCATGTTCCCACTACTATCACACCTCCTCAACTAACATGTACAAGCATACCTTACATATGCTCAATGCATGCACTCTCCTTGCATATCTTACATCCTACCAAAGCTCTATCATTCCCGCACTCAACCACTACCACTGTACTACTACTCACACCACCACTCATGTCTCACCCTCACTCAGCTCCCCTCCCACCAACTCACGAACCATCCCTATGCACCCCCTACATATTCTACCAACTATATTACTCAAACATAAAGCATCCCTACAACTTGATATAGTAACCCTCCCACCATACCTATTACCCAAAGAGCACAATCATAAAGTTTCCCTTATAAACAAACACATTCAAAAACTGAGAAAACTAATAACCTCATGCATATCAAAACTAGCCCTAAGTGGAGATATCCACCCCAACCCTGGCCTTACCATCTCCAACCCCAATCCGCATAATCAGACTAGAAACCACAACTTCTCCCATATTACAGCCAATAGAAAGCCAAATGACTTCCTTCTACTAAGCCTAAATATTAGAAGTATATCCAACAAAGTCCATGAACTCCATGCCACCATAGACTTGTACTCCCCAGATATAGTCATCCTGACAGAAACCTGGCTAAAACCTCACATTACCAGTGAGCAAATACTCCCTACAGGTTATGGCATACTAAGAGTAGACCGGCTAAACAAGAAAGGAGGCGGTGTAGCTATAATATTTAAACAGCATCTAAACATCCAGATCTTAAAATCATCAGCTCCACAAATAGGCAATGAAGAAATAATATATACCAACCTCAAAATAAACCAAAACAAAACCATCAACATAATTGGATGCTAAGTCCCACCTGGCCAAAACATCCCTCCACTAGAAAACCTCCTCAGCTGATCTACCCACCATCTCCCCCAAGAAACTATCATTTTAGGTGATTTCAATATTGACTGGCAATCCTGTTCTGGCAACCATCCAACCCATCATGTAAACCTTCATGGCTTCACCCAACTAGTCCAGTCGCCAACCAGGATAAATAAAAACTCCAGCAAGCACACTACCCTGAATTGGATACTAGTCAGTAAGAGCCCCCAGTCATATATAACAGGCTGCTTATCAGATAGCCTCAGTGATCACTCCCCAACATTCCTACTGAAAAAATACCTATACCAAGCTAAACCTGTCATCTACCGTCAGATACATAAAAAAATAAACTTTAACCCACTCACATTCATCTCATCCCTCAAAGAATGTAACTGGCATCCTCTAAAGTACCTCAGTCTACCTTCCTGACCATCCTTAATTACCATGTCCCATAAGACTTTCCAGAATCAAAGCAGAACCCTCCCCGTGGCTACAGAAAACCACTAAGTCAGAAATGAAAAACAGGGATAATGCCTGGGAGCACTGGCACAAAACCAAGACCCCCTCAACTAGACAAAAATTTCTAGAACTATGCAATAGAGTCAAAAAGGTAATAAAACAGGACAAATTCCAATACTGCCAGTCTGCCCTAGACTCCTCCGAACACAGCCCCAAACAATTCTGGTCCTCCATAAACTCCATCCTCCACCCAGGTAAAGTCAGTACCCCTCCTCCTAACATCCCTCACTCCTCAGAAAATATTGCTACCTCATTCAATACACACTTCACGCAAACCATACTATCACTAGCTAAACAACACAACCCCCCTCCCCTCCAACCCACACCTTCAACTACTAATCTCCCCACTGCCTTCTCTTTTTCTGCTGTACCTACCTCCAACATAAAAAAAACTCTTAACTAAAATTAAACCCACCAAGTTAGCAGCAGACAACCTCCCAAGTGAATACCTACAAATCGCAGCTGATGCTCTGGCCTACCCAGTATCCATCTTGATTAACCGATCTCTGTCAGAAAGTTATGTTCCCACACTGTGGAAAGTATCACATATAATTCCCCTTCACAAAGGCGGACCCTCTACAGAACTAACCAATTACTGCCCCATAGCTATTCTCTCTCCACTCTCCAAAATACTAGAGAGATGCATACACTCTCAGGTCTCAGACTACCTCTTACTAACAACCTCCTTTCCAATACTCATGGTTTCCGACCAAACCATAGCACCACCACTGCCTTACTCTCCTTTACTAACACTATCCTTCAGCATAAAAACAATGGCTATCTCTCCTCTGCTACTTTCCTAGACCTATCTAAAGCAGTTGACATGGTCCCACACAAACAACTTATCTCTGTCCTCAATAACCTATCCTTCTCACAATCAGTCACCAACTGGTTTCAGAGTTACCTGTCTGACCGCCAACAATCCGTTGTATGGCAGAATGACATATCTCCCCAACTACCTGTCTCCATAGGGGTTCCCCAAGGATCCATCCTTGGACCCCTACTCTTCTCTGTTTTCACAAATAATCTAGCCTCTGCCACCACACATGACACACTCATACAATATGCAGATGAAGCCTTTTCCTCTGTTGAAACTTGGTTATCCGATGCCCAATTAATACTCAACCCAAACAAAACTAAACTACTCATCTTCCAACCCACCAAACATACTCAAAACAACTCTCACTTTAACATCACAGCAAAAGACAGCAGCACTATATACCCAACTGAACACACCAAATTGCTAGGAGTGGAAATAGACAATAAACTAAAATTTGACATTCACATATCTATGACCATAAAAAAGTCCACAAAAAACTAGGAGCATTATACAGAAATAAGCATCTTCTCACCAAAGCAGCAAAGATTTCAATAGCAAATTCCCACCTTATCTCCACCCTACTTTATGCCTCTCCAATATATACCAACCTAAGGCAATGCGATCTAAACAAGCTAGAGATCTGCTACAACAAAATCGCCAAATTCGCCACAGGGCATCCTACCATAGTCACCACTGTCTCTCACTTGCTGAACTGGGCTGGCTTGAACTCCCTCACCTCCTTCAATGGTATCAACTCTCACTCACCCACAAACTAGTAAACCATCCACTAAATGTCCCATCCCTCTAGAATCTACTCCAACCCTATCACACCACCAGACCACTAAGATCCAGCAGCAAAAATCACTTGCAGATCACTAAAGCCAATAACTCTGCTGGTGAAGCACTATTCTCTTGCACCATAGCCAAATTATGGAACTCCCTCCCACCCACAATTACCTCCGTACCATCATTCACCTACTTCAAAACTTTACTAAAAGCGCACCTAAAACATGCTGGCTATGCCCTTGCAACTCCCACTCTAATATCACCCACCCCATCCAACCACTACCTTTCTTTCCACGCCACTAACTACCTTGATTATAGCAAGCTCAGATGCTCATAAGCCTAGTACTTATACAGCAGGAACTTCTTATTTTAACATTTGTTAATGTCTGTTATGTACTTCACAGATAAAGATTCTAGTTGTCTACTGATGTACTATGTTCTTCATCTGTAAATATGTTGTAAGTAATTATGTAATCCAATGTAACTACTGTCTGTTTATTTTAACTGTGGAGCTTTTCTCCCCGGGCCTCAGCTGAAAATGGACCTACGTCCAGTCGGACACTCCTGGTCAACAAATATAAATAAATAAATAAATAAATAAAAACCAGGCAGCAAATGAATGTGCCAAAAAAAAGAAATAATATAAAGTGAAGGACCAGATGAGAAGGCAAGAAATGTGGAAAAAACATAAATATAGTTGCAAGTATAGAAAACATCTGGAAGAGCCTCATGCTGATCAAGAACGAATGTAGGAATGGTTAAGGAGAGGCAAATTCAATCCAAGAAATGAAAGGTTAATTTTGGCAGTCCAAGATAGTGGGCTATGTACACTCCGGTTTATAAAGTCCATTGAACATGTGGGAGAAACAGACAAATGTAGCATTTGTGAAACTGAATTGGAAACAGTCACACACCTTGTTGCTAGTTGCAACACACTAATGGCAGAAGGACTGTATACTGAAAGGAATAATTATGTGGCGAGACTGTTGCACTGGGGATTGTGTAAACATTATGGTATTGAAGTGGCTGAAAAACATTGGAAACATGAGCCATAAAACATCATAGAAAATTATGAAGTTTATATTACATGGGATCACCCATTACCAACAGTTCAAAAGATAGATGCTAGAAAACCAGATATAGTGGTCCAAGAAAAGAAGACAAAAGTAGCATTGATCATTGAAATTGCCGCACCCAATGACTATAGTGTCTTGTGTACAGAGAGACACAAAGTCATAAAATACCAGGATCTGCAAGCAGAAATGACAGCAATGTGGAAGAAAGATACATAGACAGTTCCAATAGTAGTAGGAGCAACAGGTCTTACAAAAAATAATTTACAATCATATTTAGATATGTTACCAATCCATGTAACCCCGTACGAATTGCAGAAGGAGTAATTACTGGGCAGATTCCGGGTGCTGCGAAGAGCACTTTTGGCTGACATCAAAAATTGAAACAATACTAATTTCGTGAACTTTAATCGTAGTTTGACTTAGGAATGTGGTCCATTCCCATCATGGTATTAGAAACCCAAAAGATTTGGAGAAATTAAAAGAAGGGGTGACTTTGGTTAGTCACTCCTCCTAGTGTTTATGCCAGGTGAGAAGTCAGTAAAGAAGGAGCAGTATTGGCTAATATACCTGAGCAAACATACTTCTTCACTAAGTCAGGATGCTCATGACAGACAGTATGCCGGACTCCTCCTTCCTCATGACAGACAGTATGCCTGACTCCTCCTTCCTCATGACAGACAGTATGCCTGACTCCTCCTTCCTCATGACAGACAATATGCCTGACTCCTTCTTCCTCATGACAGACAGTATGCCTGACACCTCCTTCCTATTCCAGGCTTTAAATAGGGATCACTTGTTACTGATGCTGTTGAGATTAATCAAGGCCCATTACAACTAGAAAATGTGATCGGGAGTAGTGGTACTTGGTCCAGTGTGATGTCTAATTTGCTCTGATCAGTTTTCATTAATTTCCAGTGAAGTACTTTGCTTCTTGGCTATGAAGACCAACTCCATATTCTTACCTCAGTCTTATCCTGCCATCATTCATGGAGACACAGCATGCAATAAATATGACTCTGTTTCAACCCTGAGACTATTAGGACTGATAAGGTTATCATCTAGGAAAGTGACTATTCAGACATAGCCCTGCCTGGTAAACAAACAGGTACAGCCATACAGAGTATTCTCACAACCACAATAAAGTAGTGAAGATAGGGTATTCAGAGAAAAACAAACCTGCTTTTGTCTAGTCGATGTCTGCTAATTTGCAAAACCAAAGTTTTATGCACAGACTAACAGGAGGAAGAGTGTGGTTTCTTTCTGGGATAAAATAACAATGCTTCAATAATCAGTAGAAAGGTCTCAGCTTATTGCCTGACTACAGACTCAAAAAAGTACAACACAAAACATTATTTTAGGTTAAAAAAGCACAGCTCAGACTTTAGGTAGAGTTTCAAACAAGTGGTGAATCAAACTTTAAGTTACTTTGACCAAGAGTTTTTTCTTACTTGTGACAGTGCAGTAAATGTATATTTATTAAAGCAATTAACAGATAGGTGGTCTGATGAACTGACCCTTTTCAGCTAGAAACTGTTCCAAGAGAGCAAATGTACAAAAAAAAATAAACAATTTCCATTAGAGAGGGTTATACATAAATGTGACATCTGGAAAGAGGAAGGAGGACAAGGAGACCTGGTTGTGGAATGAGGAAGTACAGGAGAGTATACAGAGAAAGAGGTTGGTGAAGTAGAAGTGGGATTGTCAGAGAGATGAAGAAAGTAGACAGGAGTATAAGGAGATGAGGTGCATGGCAAAGACAGAGGTGGCAAAGGCTAAGGATAAGGCGTATGAAGAGTTGTATGAAAGGTTGGACACTAAGGAGGGAGAAAAGGACCTGTACTGATTGGCTAGACAGAGGGACCGAGCTAGTAAAGATGTGCAGCAGGTAAGGGTGATAAAGGATAATGAGGGAAACGTACTCACAAGCGAGGAGAGTGTGTTGAGAAGATGGAAAAAGTACTATGAGGGGCTGGTGAATGAAGAGAATGAGAGGTAGAGAAGGTTGGATGATGTGTGGATAGTGAATCATGAAGTGCAGTGGATTAGCAAGGAGGAAGTAAGGATCGCTATGAAGAGGATGAAGAATGGAAAGGCTGTTGGTCCAGATGACATACCTGTGGCATCATGGAGGTGTTTAGGTGAAATGGCAGTGGAGTTTTTAACTAGATTGTTTAATGAAATCTTGGAAAGTGAGAGGATGCCAGAGGAATGGAGAAAAAGTGTTTTGGTACCAATTTTTAAGAATAAGGGTGATGTGCAGAGATGTAGTAACTACAGAGGGATTAAATTGATCAGTCACAGCATGAAGTTATGAGAAAGAGTAGTGGAAGCTAGGTTAAGAAGGGAGGTGATGATTAGTGATCAGCAGTATGGTTTCATGCCAGGAAAGAGCACTACAGATGTGATGTTTACTCTGAGAGTGTTGATGGAGAAGTACAGAGAAGGTCAGAAGGAGTTGCGTTGTGTCTTTTTAGACTTAGAGAAAGAATATGACAGGGTGCCTAGAGAGGAGTTGTGATATTGTATGACGAAGTCGGGAGTGTCAGAGAAGTATGTAAGAGTGGTACAGGATATGTCTGAGGGTAGTGTGACAGCGATGAGGTCTGCGGTGGGAGTGATGGATGCGTTTAAGATGGAGGTGGGATTACATCAAGGATCAGCTCTGAGCCCTTTCTTATTTGCAGTGGTGATGGACAGGTTGACAGACGAGATCAGACAGGAGTCCCTGTGGACTATGATGTTTGCAGATTACATTGTGATCTGTAGTGAGAGTAGGGAACAGGTGGAGGAGACCCTGGAGAGGTGGAGATATGCTCTAGAGAGAAGAGGAATGAAGGTCAGCAGGACTAAGACAGAATATATGTGTGTGAATGAGAGGGAGGGTAGAGGAATGGTGAGGATGCAGGGAGTAGAGGTGGCGAAGGTGGATGAGTTTAAATACTTGGGATTAACAGTTCAGAGTAATGGTGAGTGTGGAAGAGAGGTGAAGAAGAGAGTACAGGCAGGATGGAGTGGGTGGAGAAGAGTGTCAGGAGTGATTTGTGACAGACGAGTACCAGTAAGAGTGAAAGGGAAGGTGTATAAGAGGGTAGTGAGACCAGCTATGTTATATGGGTTGGAGACAGTGGCATTGACAAAAAGGCAGGAGTCAGAGCTGGACTTGGCAGAGTTAAAGATGTTAAGATTTGCACTGGGTGTGACAAGGGTGGACAGGATTAGGAATAAGTATATTAGAGTGTCAGCCCAGGTTGGAAGGTTTGGAGACAAAGCCAGAGAGGCAAGATTACGTTGGTTTGGACATGTGCTGAGCAGGGATGCAGAGTATATTGGGAAAAAGATGTTAAAGATGAAGCTGCCAGGTAACAGGAAAAGAGGAAGGCCTAAGATAAGGTTTATGGATGTGATGAGAGAGGACATGCAGGTGGTTGGTGTGACAGAGCAAGATGCCGAGGACAGGAAGAAATGGAAACAGATGATCCACTGTGGCAACCCCTAATGTTTGCAGCCGAAAGAAGAAGAAGAAGACATTGACTACAGG
>NC_056748.1:953962149-954007149 GCF_019279795.1 Protopterus annectens | reverse complement strand
CAGCCCTTAAGGCCAAACAGCATGCCAGACACACTTGTAATAGGTGACTCCATAGTCAGACACACTGACGTCCCGCTCACCAGACTAAACAAGGAAAAGGTCACAGTAAGCTGCCTGTCGGGAGCTAGAATCTGCCACATAACACAAGCACTCAGGTCACTCCACAGCAAGTACAAATATGACTCAGTCATTGTACATGCCGGTGTGAACGACCTGAGACGCACTCTCCTGGACTACATGAAAAGAGACATAGAGGAGCTCTCTGATTATGTAGCCCAGGCCGGTATGACCCTGACCCTGAGCAGCATCTTACCCTCACCAAGAATGATGCCACAGTACAAAGACAAAATGATCAGTTTTAACAATTGGCTTAATTACTGGTGTCATTCTAAGGGGATCCAATGTCTGTCTGCTTGGGATGACATGCTTGACAAGCCACGCTGCTTCACAAGGGATGGCTTGCACCTGTCACCCCTGGGCTTCCGGATATTGGCCAAGGCTCTTGCCACCCCCATAGTGCCTTTTTTAGGCAAGGCTCAAATGACAAACCTACCTCCCTAGAAAACACAAGTGGAAAAAAAAACTAAGGGTAATGCTGCTCAATGCCAGAAGTCTAAACCTCAAGATGCACGCCGGCCCTCCTCAGTATGGAGAACATCGATGTCTGTGCAGTGACTGAAACCTGGTTCAAGGCTCCTGAGAGCACCCCAGCACTATCAGGTTTTACCTCATATCATGCTTTCCGGCCCCAAAACTTGGACCAAACCAAAAAAGGAGGGGGAGTATCCATTTTCATCAAAGATACCCACACCTCCAGGTTAGTGGCAACGCATGAAGCATCGGAGACTATCCAGGTGCAACTAACCATAGGCAAAACTGCCTTACAGTTTGTAGCATGCTACAGACCACCCTCTCAAACTCAGGAACCCCACACAGCCTTCCTGAAGACACTGGAGAGTATGAATGTCTCTCCAAATACCATCATTTTGGGAGACTTCAACTACCCAAACATAGACTGGGAACATTACTCAAGCCCCAACACCCTAGCTCAAAGGTTCCTAGAATTCATAAACTCAAATGCAATGGAACAACTAGTCACCATTCCCACAAGAGGAGACAATATACTAGACCTGATCATCACAAACATGGGGACAAAATGCTCCACACCGAAGTATATCCCTCTTTGGTAAGATCAGACCATAAATTAATCTCACTGGAAATCCACATCCCCCACCCCTGCACAAAGACTACAGTGAAGAACTTCTCAAAAGCAAACTTCACACTTCTTAAGACTGAAGTGGTATCCTTCAAGGCCCCTGGGCCAGTGGAAACCACAACCCACACTGCTGAATCCTTTGCAAATGCCTTCTATGGGCACCTTCAAGAATGCATGGATCATGCAATCCCAAATAAAACCAAGACCCATTCCCCAAAGGCAGGCGCCGGTCTGGTGGACCCCAGCCATAAACAAACTTTACAACAGGAGGAGGAAGCTACTACATGACAGAGCAAAATCCCTAAAAGGGAAGGCGTCTCTGATCAGTACTAGCAAAAACTACGATCACTCATAAAATCATCCAAGGCCAACTTTGAGAGAAAAATCGCAAAAGACACAAAAGACAATCACAAGGCCTTCTTTAGCTATGTTAGAAACCTGGGTGGAAACTCCCAGATATGCTCAGAGTTAGTCCAAAATGACACAAAATACACCGAACCCACTGACATTGCCAACATTCTGGCAGACAGGTTCAGTGCAAATTTCTCCTCCCCTCCCCGAAAAGGAGAAAAACTATCCCAGCAGAGTGTAGCCTCCCTAACATCTCAGATGCCCAGGTGAGAGCCGCCTCTCTAAAGCTAAAACACAGCATCAGTGGGACCGGATGGTGTCCCAGGCTGTGTGCTACATGAACTCAAGAGGAACTAAACCCACACATAAGGCTGCTGTTTAATCTTAGCCTTACTACAGGATACGTGCCCAAAGAGTGGCGACGGCAACAGTGGTCCCACTTCACAAAGGCGGTGCTTCTACGACCCTGGAAATTACCCCATAAGCTTGACGAGCCTGGTCTGCAAAGCTATGGAGAGGATCATTATGGAACTCATAAACAAAGACATTGGGGACCTACAGACATTGGATCCTACCCAATTTGGCTTTGTCAAGGGCAGATCCTGCCTTTGAACTTGGTCGACTTTTTGAAACAGTCACTAAGGCCATTGATGAGGGTAAGGCAGTTCACACAGCCTACCTTGACCTTGCAAAAGCCTTTGACACAATACCCCACTCGGGCATCATAGACAAACTCACCAGCTTAAATGTAAACCCATATGTCACAAGATGGGTTGCAAATTGGCTCAAGGACAGAACCCACAGGGTCAGAGTTGCTGGAGCTATGTCAGACTCTAAGCCAGTCACAAGCGGTGTCCCACAGGTCAGTCCTGGGACCCCTCTTGTTCGGCATTTATTTTTCCGAGGTACAGGCAAACATAGGAGGATTGTGGCTGACAAAGTTAGATGACTGCAAACTGGGTGCCATAATTCATACTCCAGCGGACACAAACATCCTTCAGAGAGGCCTCATAGAAATGGATAATTGGTGCCAGAGCCATGGCCTTAAGCTGAACGCCAAAATGTATAGTCATACCCTTTGGGAAAAACAAGGTACCGACAAATTACCACATAGGCGGTAATCCATTAAGTACGGAAGAGGTAATCAGGGACCTAGGGACCCAGGTTGACAGTAACCTCTCATTTGACACTCACATTGCCAAAGTGGTTAGGAAGACCTTCTATATTGCCCACCTTATCATGAAGGGTTTCACATCTAGATCAAGAGAGGTCATTGTGCCCTGTACTCTTCTCTTATCAGGCCAATGATTGAGTACAATGCCCCATTTGGGATGTATCTCACCCGACACCTGCAGCAGTTGGAAAGACCCCAAAAGTTCCTCACCAAGAGGATAAAGGGTCTTAAACATATGCCATATGCCACCCGACTGAAAAAACTCCAGCTCTATTCAGTCGCATACCGCCTACTCAGAGGTGATCTGTGCCTGACGTACAAGGCCATGTCCAATCCTGAATTAATGGATATACTCCACCTCAGAAAATCCAAATCCATCAGAGCCACGAGAACAAGTGACTTAAACCTCAACACAGAAATAAATAGGACGTGCTGGAGGGACAGATTCATAACCCAGAGGCTCCCTACACTCTGGAACAGAATCCCAGTCCATGTTAGGCAGAGCCCCTCACTGACTCTATTCAAGAGAAATCTCGAATGGATGGGAGATCGTAGGTTTACCCGGGGTCATCTCTGTGTCACTACTAGACAGAGGCATAGTAAACTAAACCCTAAAAGGGCGTAGTATTCTCATCCTAAGGGGTGGTGTAAGCCACATACACTCTGGCTAGGCTTATAAATGCCTTAGGGCAGATAGCCTAGTACGAACCTATGAACCTATATATATATATATATATATATATATATATATATATATATATATATATATATATATATATATCCTGGATTTGATCCCGTGCATTCAGCACATCTGGCAATGAGCATTCTTCAGCACTCATTGTTTATAGGTTCATAGGTTCATACTAGGCTATCTGCCCTAGGGCATTTATAAGCCTAGCCAGAGTGTGTTTGGCTTTCGCCACCCATTTTAAATTAATTTTGCTATGCCCTTTTTTGAGGTTAGTATACTGTGCCTCTGTCTAACAGTGACACAGAAGTGATACCCGGGGTAAACCTACGATCTCCCATCCACTCATCAAGATTCCTCTTGAAGAGAGTCAATGAGGGACTCTGCCTAACCTGGACTGGGATTTTATTCCAGAGTGAAGGGAGCCTCTGGGTTATGAACCTGTCCCTCCAGCATGTCCTATTTATTTCAGTGCTGAGGTTCAAGTCTCGAGCACGAGCTCGATGGGATTTGATTTTCCGAGGTGCAGCATGTCCATTAATTCCAGGTTGGACATGGCTTTACGCCAGGCACAGATCGCTTCTGAGCAGGCGGTATGCCACTGAGTAGAGCTGGAGTTTCTTTAACCGGCAGCATATGGCATCTGTTTGAGCCCTTTGATCCTCTTGGTGAGGTACTTTTGGGGTCTTTCCAGTTGCTGCAGGTGTCTGGTAAGGTACATCCCAAAAGGGCATTGTATTCAATTATGGGCCTGATGAGGGATGAGTAAAGAGGCACGATGACCTCCCTGATCTAGATGTGAATCCCTTCATGATTAGGTGGGCTATATAAAATGTTTTTCTAACCACTTTGGCCACGTGGTTGTCAAATGAGAGATTGTTATCAACTTGGGTCCCCAGGTCCCTAATTACTTCTTCTGTACTTAATGGATTACCACCTATGTGGTAATTTGTGGGCACTTTGTTTTGCCAAAGGGGATGACTATACACTTTTTGGCATTTAGCTTGAGGCCATGGCTCTGGCACCAGTTGTCTGTTTCTATGAGGCCCTTTTGGAGGATGCTTGTGTCGGCTGGAGTGTCGATTATGGCCCAGTTTGCAGTCATCTGCAACTTGGTCAGCCACAGTCCTTCCGTGTTGGCCTGTACCTCCGAGAAATATATACCGAACAAGAGAGGTCCCAGGACTGAGCCTTGTGGGACACCACTTGTAACTGGTTTGGAGTCTGACATAGCTCCAGCAATTCTAACCATGTGGGTTCTGTCCTTGAGCCAGTTTGCAACCCATCTAGTGACATAGGGGTTTATATTTAAGATGGTGAGCTTATCTATAATGCCCGAAAGGGGTATTGTATCAAGGCTTTATGAGGTCCAGGTATTCTGTGTGGACCACCTTCCCCTCGTCAATGGCCTTAGTGACTGTTTCACAGAAATCAACCAGGTTTAAGAGGCAGGATCTGCCCTTAACAAAGCCAAACTGGGTAGGATCCAGTGTCTGTAGGTCCCCAATATCTTTATTTATGAGGTCCATGATGATCCTTTCCATAGCTTTGCAGACCAAGCTAGTCAGGCTTATGGGGCGATAGTTTCCAGGATCCGTTGTGGCACCACCTTTGTGGAAAGGGACCACTGTTGCTGTACGCCACTCTTTGGGTACATATCCTGTAGTAAGGCTGAGATTGAACAGTAGTTTTATGTTTGGGTTTAGCTCTTCTTGAGTTCATGTAGGACGCAGCCCGGACACCGCCTGGTCCCATTGATGCTGTATTTTTGCTTTGGAGAGGGCAGCTCTACCTGAGCATCTGAGATGTCAGGGGCAGCACTCTGCTGGGATAGATAGTTGCCCTTTGGTGGGGAGAAGTTTGCACTGAACCTGTCAGCTAGGATGTTGGCAATGTCTGTGGGTTCGGTGTATTTTTTGTCATTTTGGACTAATTCTGAGCATATCTGGGAATTCCCACCCAGGTTCCTAACATAACTAAAGAAAGCCTTGTGATTATCCTTAGTGTCCTGTGCAATTTTTCTCTCGAAGCTGGCCTTAGTTGATTTTATGAGTGCCCGTAGTTTTTTGCTAATACTGATCAGAGATGCCTTCCCTTTTCTGGGATTTTGCTCTGTCATGTAGTAGCTTCCTCCTTCTATTGTATAGTTTGTTTATGGCTGGGGTCCACCAGACAGGACGTCTGCCTTTGGAGGATTGGGACTTGGTTTTATTTGGGATTGCATGATCCATGCATTCCTGAAGGTGTTCATAGAATGCGTTTATAAAGGATTCTGTGGTCTGGGCCGTATTTTCCACAGGCCCAGGGGCTTTGAAGGATTCCACCTTGGTTTTGAGGAGTGTGAAATTTGCATTAGAGAAGTTTTTCACTGTGGTTTTCAGTGCAGCGGGTGGAGTCGGGATGTGAATATCCAGTGAGATTAGTTTATGGTCTGATCTTACCAATGATGGATGCACTTCTGGTCTGGAGCATAGAGTCCCCATGTTGGTGATGATCAGGTCCAGTATGTTTTCCCCTCTTGTGGGAGTGGTAACAAGTTGTTCCATAGCATTTGAGTTTATAAATTCTAGGAACCTTTGGGCTAGGGTGTTGGAGCTAGAGTAATGCTCTCAGTCTATGTTTGGGTATTTGAAGTCGCCCAATATAATGGTGTTTGGAGAGACCTTCATATTTTCCAGTGTTCTCAGGAAGGCTGAGTGGGGTTCCTGGGTTTGGGAGGGTGGTCTGTAGCAGGCTATAAACTGGAAGGCAGTTTTACCCACTGTTAGTTGCACATGGATTGTCTCTGATGCTTCGTGCTGTGCCACCTACCTGAAAGTGTGGGTATCTTTGACGAATATTGATACTCCCCCTCCTTTTGTGGTTTGGTCCAAGTTTTGAGGCCGAAAAGCATGGTATGAGGTATAACCTGGTAGTGCTGGGGTACTCTCGGGAGCCTTGAACCAGGTTTCTGTTACTGCACAGATATCGATGTTCTCCATGTTAAGGAGGTTAGGTTTTATGGGATCCGGTTGCGAGGCAACTGGAGTAGCCAGAGGAAACCCATATGAACGCATGGAGGACATGCAGGCTCCACACAGAAGGCACCCTAGCTGAGAATTGAAATGGAGAACTTCTTGCTGTGAGGTGACAATGCTAACTGCCACACCACTGCACCATAACTGAATCACAGAACAGTTTTGCAGAGAAACATTGCTGCTAATAGTCAAATTATGGACAGCTGAGTGGTAGAGATGTTGAATTAAAGGAACCAGGTTGACATTCTAATTTTTAGGTTTTTTTTTTTTTATTCTAACATTCACACACAGCCCAAACCACCAAGTATGGAAGGGTCTAAACAAACAAAAACATCTACCTGTTTGTAAGTTTTTACAGGGGGCATGCCCCCCTTTATCCCTCACACTCCCTGCAAATTATATACACCAGCTCTTAGATCATACTACAATAAGGAAAAGGGTAAATTTCCCAATCCTCACTGTACCACAATCTCCATTCAAAAGCTTCAGCAGCAAATTTCATAATGTCAACTTCACATGCACAAGTGGCAGGCTCCATTCGTTCGCATTAATTAGTAATACACGGTACTACATTTCAATTACTGTAGTAGCTGCATTGGGCCAAATAACATCCATTCTACTGCAGTTCTGCAAAATGAATGTAAACCTATATAAATATGCATATAAGGGTATATATATATATATATATATATATATATATATATATATATATATATATATAATATAAAAAAAAATATTATTTATATATTACGGTTCATTAGATTTTAAACCACATTCAATCAAAAAAAAAAAAACAGTGGTACATTTAATCTAAAACACATTTCATCAAAACCACAAAACATCAAATCTCATTTCACCAAAAATGTAACATACATTAAACATATCTCCAAAATCTTTTTTATCAAAAGCCAAGCCCCCATAAACCCCCATCCCTCTACTTAAATATGCTAACTCTACAATCGCACAACCATGGAGAGAAGAAAATGCACCTGACACACTGAATCACTGTTTGCGCACATACACAAACTTCTAGATGTGTAGGATAGCTTAACAATAGGCATTAGCAAATAATACTAATCAAAACTAAATTGCATTACTAATCCTATGCTCAAAAAACAAACCGGCAGTCATATTCCACAGGTTAACATAGATTTTTGATTAAATGTGATTTAGTGATTTGTGGTTTAGAACAAATGAACTTTCAATCAAATGTGCCAGAGCTTTTGTGTGTGTGTGTGTGTGTGTGTGTGTGTGTGTGTGTGTGTGTGTGTGTGTGTGTGTGTGTATGTGTGTGTGTAAATATATATATATATATATATATATATATATATATATGGTTCCCCTTCACAAAGTCGAACGGCCATAATCTCGAAATGCATATGGTCGAGACCATATACTCGAAATTGTAGAAGCTCGACTGTGTGAATGGAGAATGGCATACAGCGCAGAGCGGGAGATTTCCCTTTCTGCGCTGTAGTGCAATCTCAGAGTTGGAGTAAGTAAGTAGCAGAGGGTGTGGGGGGTGCAGGGGGGGCTTGCCCCCTGCAGAAACACTTCTTTGGTGTTACATTTTTTTTTTTTTAGTTCCGTTTCACGAAGTTGAGCTTCAGAAATTCGAGCATATGGTTTCGGTCATATGCATTTCGAGTTTCTGAACGTTCAACTTTGTGAAGGGGAACCATACATATACATATATGGGTTTGCTTCAGTAGACTGAATTTACACTTACCTGAATTGGAGATTCCGGAGATGACAACACTGAACTTTCAATAAATCAAACCTGAACATCACCGTTTTTTTTTGTTTTTACAGGGAACAGAGACACTTAGCCAACATGGGGAAATTTGCCCTTCTCCCCACTGTAGTGTGATCCTGGAGTTAGTATATTTAGTTAGAGGGGGTATGGGGAGTGTGGGGGATGTGGTGGCCCTAGCCCCTCCCCACCTGGGTGGGTCTGACATACTTCGGTGTGTTATTTTGTTAAATGTTGGCCAAGTGTCTTTCCCCTGTAAAAAACTATGGTGATGTGAAGGTTTGGTTTATTACAATTTTGGTATTGTCATCTCCGTTAATTGTAGTTCTGGTAAGTGTAAATTTGGTCTACCAAAGTAGACCCATGTATATATACATATATATATATATATGGTTTACTATCAAAATTTGGAAAGTCAGTTTTGTGTTTATTCACAATGCTGAACCGAAACTACCAAAATGTACTCACCGATCACTTCAAAATATAGTAACTGATAAGCACTGTGGTCCTATTCACAACACCGAACTTTTGATTCAAAAGTCCATGTTAGCATGTACATTTTGCAAGGGGGCAAACCCCCCAAATATACACATGCACACACCCTGCAACTTAAATATACCAACTCCAAGATCGCACTATAGTGAGGAAAATGGGAAATTCCCCACTCCCCACTGTACCGCAATCTCCATTCACAATGCCGAACTCATAATAATGAATGAAGCTCTACATTCGTTATTATTGTTCATAATCTTGCATTTTGGCATTGTGAACCTTGAGCACCGTGATTTCGACCAAGCGGCAGTCAGTTGGGAATTTGCCCTTTTTCCTGCTGTTTTGCAGTCTTTGAGTTGGAATATATAAGCTGCAGGTAGTGTGTGGGATACAAGTGATGGGGACAGGTGGCTTGTCCCCTGCATAAAACTGACTTTTAATTTTTTTCTATCTTTTCAATATTTTGAGTTTCAATCTTTTTAGATTGAGGTTTTTGAGTTCAGCATTGTTTTTTGTTGAAATAGGCTAATAGACACACACACACGGACACACACACACACACACACACACACACACACACACACACACACACACACACACACACACACACACACACACACACACACACACACACACACACACACACACACACACACACACACACACACACACACACACACACACACACACTTTAAGACAAGGAATATAACTGGCCAACCAGCATGTTTTGGAAGGTGGGAGGAGGAAACCAGAACACCATGAGAAAATATATGCGAGTATGCAGAGAACATGCAAAAATCAACAAAGTAACTGAAGGAGAGGAGTAAACCCCACACTCTGGAGCTGAGAAGCACAGATCTTAGCATTCTGCACTTAACATCATTTCTTATAAAAAGAGTACAGAATAGTTAATATTTTAGGTACATAATAGGGAGGTTGGCCAGAAGTTGGTTGGAGGTTGGAGGTCAGAATGAGTTGCATTGTGTCTTTGTGGACTTAGAGAATGCATATGACAGGGAGCCTAGAGAGGAGTTGGGTATTGTATGAGGAAATCGGGAGTGGCAGAGAAGTATGTAAGAGTGGTACAGGATATGTACAAGGGTAGTGTGACAGTGGTGATGTCTGCGGTGGGAGTGACAGATACGTTTAAGGTGGGGTGGGATTATATCTAGGATCAGCTCTGAGCCCTTTCTTATTTGCAGTGGTGATGAACAGGTTGACAGATGAGATCAGACAGGAGGCCCCGTGGACTATGATGTTTGCAGATGACATTGTGATCTGTAGTGAGAGTAGGGACCAGGTTGAGGAGATCCTGGAGAGGTGGAGATATGCTCTAGAGAGGAGAGGAATGAAGGTCAGCAGGGCTAAGACAGAATATATGTGTGTAAATGAGAGGGAGGACAGAGGGATGGTGAGGATGCACGGAGTAGAGGTGGTGAAGGTGAATGAGTTTAAGTACTTGGGATCAACAGTTCAGAGTAATGGTGAGTGTGGAAGAGAGGTGAAGAAGAGAGTACAGGCAGGGTGGAGTGGGTGGAGAAGAGTGTCAGGAGTGATTTGTGACAGACTGGTACCAGTAAGAGTGAAAGGGTTGGTCTACGAGAGGGTAGTGAGACCAGCTATGTTATATGGGTTGGAAATGGTGGCATTGACAAAAAGGCAGAAGTCAGAGCTGGATGTGGCAGAGTTAAAGATGTTAAGATTTGCACTGGGTGTGACTAGGATGGACAGGATTAGGAATCAGTATATTAGAGGGTCAGCTCAGGTTGGACAGTTTGGAGACAAAGCAAGAGAGGCAAGATTGCGTTGGTTTGGACATGTGCTGAGGAGGGATGCTGGGTATATTGGGTAAAGGATGCTAAGGATGGAGCTGCCAGGTAAGAGGAAAAGAGGAAGGCCTAAGATAAGGTTCATGGATGTGGTTAGAGAGGACATGCAGGCGTTTGGTGTGACAGAGCAAGATGCAATGGACAAGAAGAAATGGAAACAGATGATCCGCTGTGGCGAACCCTAATGGGAACAGCCGAAAGAAGATGATGAATAGGGAGGTTCGCCTGATTACTTCATAAACAAGGCTCTATACTATTCATGTCACAGTACCTTCCACAATGTAAAGTAGTTCAGCTAAGCCAGTCAGAAGTTGCTACACCACAGTATTGGTATAACAGCATCGCATCCAGATGCCAGATTTTTTATGGGACAGGTAGGGACAAAAAAAAAAAAAAAATGGTCCTTCACGCTAAGTGAAGACCAAAAAAAAAGTCTTTAATAAGGAACACCTTGCAGTTCCGTATTAAACACAAGTAGCTCTATGTTTGGCTATTTTTGATATGCCGGTATATGAGCCAATCAAAAAAATCGTATGGTAGACCCTCTTCTGTTCAATGCGGAACATCAGGCAGTTCTGCATTAAAGAGAAGTAGATCCGTTTTGCAATTTTTTTGATTGGCTCGTATACCGGAATATGGGCCAATGAAAAAAAAGCAAAGCGGAGGCTGTTTCTCCGGGATTTTAACTGGTAGTGCGGGACTCAGGATCAGGCTGCTGATCCTGGGACAGTCCCGCTCAAATAGGGACATCTGGCAACCCTTATCACATCCCTTCCTCACTGTCTGTCCTCACGCCTGATGCCATTAGGCCTGAAGGCTGCTTTGTGGCACCAGACTAAAATGCAGTAATGTACGTGTATCTGAGACCGTGAAAGTGGGAAGTAATAATTTATGCTGGTACATAATATGTAGGCTATTGTGACAATATAAGTTACAAAGTTAGGACAAAGGGGAGGGACTCGTGTCCCTTATTGTCACATTAACTCAGATTTTTGAGTTTAATGCTTTAGTTAGTAAGAATCAACTGACTTCCACACTTATTATTACTGGTTTGCATATCAATACACAGTGTTTGTTATACCCATTAATTAAACTCTTAGCTGAAAAACAAAAGAAAAAATGTACCGCCGCAGACTTAATAGATATACTTTTCCTTTCAGCATGTTAGTATGTTAATGCAGAGAATTAAGGCTGCTTTAAAAGATTATTTCTTGATTTAGTCTGAGTAAGTGGATTGCCCACTTAATACTCTCAGGTCACCATAAAAAGTGGGTTTGTCTAGTGGCTTTATCTGGTTATGGGTTTGTCTAGTGGGTTTATGTCAATAACACATTAATAACAAGATATTGTAATTATGCAAGAATGCCATTGCGATTTTACAGCATGCTATACATACATGTTCCCTTTGTATGCATGTATTAGAAATGCTGTGGCATGTACTACATGTACAGCCATGCTGCTTATCCCTTCCTCACATGTGATATAAAGGGTAGGTTAAGAAAACAGGTACTGACATGTTACAAGTGTGGGGCACTGCAATTTTTCTACACAGCAAGTGTTCCAGGTAGCATATTTTAATGTATTTCATCAAAATGGGGTATTATACTAGGAGTCTAAACAAAAACCTCCACTCCATAGACATTCTCTTCAGTCTAGAGAATGCTGATGTCTGTGCAATCACTAAGACATGTTTTAAGGCTGCGGAGAGCACACTGACAGTGCCAGGTTATAATGCCTTCTACACATTTAGACCAGCTACTACACAGACAGGGACTAAAGTTGGACATGTCTCAATTTACATCAAAAATAAATATAACTCAATGCTGGTCAACAGGGCAATGCACTTGAGCTTCTCCAAGTTCAAATCACTATAGGCAAAATCCAATATCATTTTCTTGCAAGCTATAGGTCTCCCTCTATGACCCAGGAAACCCATACCATGTATTTAAACTTACCAAAAACACTCACCATCCAACCCAATACCATATTCACGAGTGACTTTAAT
Organism: Protopterus annectens; assembly: GCF_019279795.1. Lineage (NCBI taxonomy): Eukaryota > Metazoa > Chordata > Ceratodontiformes > Protopteridae > Protopterus > Protopterus annectens. Next base: position 953,994,624 of record NC_056748.1, on the reverse strand, counting down.
TACCCCACTATTAACTCAGAATCATATAAGACACCAAACGTACAAGTGCAAAGATTCCTGGAATTTGTAAACATAAACTTCCTGGACCAGTTTATCAGTACACCGACCTGCGTGCAACCATATTGTATTTAGTCCTTGTTATTATGATGCTGCAGACCCACTGGTGTAATGTCTTCTCTAGTAAGGTCAGACCACAAAATGGTCTCCTTGAAGTAAAAATAAAGCATGGAATCCCAGCTAAACCTGGAATATTCAAGAATTACTTTAAAGCTAACTTCCTACTATTAGGTGATAACCTGACAACATTATCTATGTATTCAATCTCAAAGGCAATCCACAATTGTGTTAAGAGCTCATTGTTAATGGAGTTACCTGTACTGAGCCAGAAGATATAGCAAACCTACTGGCCGACAAATTCAGCTCCAACTTTACCTCTCTCTTCCCCTCAACCTTCTCTCAGGAAGTACCATCAAATATAACTCCACCTGCTATCACTACAGATCAGGTCCTTAATGCTCTCCATAAAGCCAAGAACACTACATCTATCAGGCCAGACAATATCCCAGGATGACTTTTAAATAGCATGAAACATGACTATCAGGCCATCTGGAATTGCTATTTCACTGTAGCCTGCAAACAAGCTTCATGCCTCATGAATGGAGAACAGCAGCAGTCATCCCTCTGTGCAAATGTGGGCCATCTATAGACCCACAAGTCTCAGTGGTCTTATGCAAAGCCATGGAAAGAATTATCATGGAAATGATCAATAATGACGTGAGAAATCTCCAGACACTGGACCCAACCCAATTTGGTTTCATTAAGGGAAGTTCATGCCTACTCAATCTAGTGGACTTCTTTGAGAAGGTCACCAAAGTAACTGATATGGGCAAAATGGCTCACACTGCCTACCTTGATGCGGCCAAGGCATTTGACACAATACTCCACTCAGGCATTGTTGACAAACTCACAAGGTTAGGTACAAACCCTTATGTCATCCGGTGGATAGCCAGCTTGCTCACAGACAGGATCCAGGAAGTTAGAACTGGTGAGTCTACCTCTACAAAGAGGGCAGTCACAAGTGGAGTCCCTCAGGGATCGGTCCTTGGACTGCTCCTTTTTGGCATTTACTTCTTTGAACTCAAGGCCAATGCCAGTGGCCTCTCTCTGATTAAATTTGCATTTGATTGCAAATTAGGAGCTGTCATTGAATTCCCATCAACACAAATATTCTCCAGGAAGTGAGGACACAAACAACTGGTGTCAGAACCATGGCCTAAAACTAAATGGCAAGAAATGCATAGTAGTATCCTTCAGGTGGTCACCCACCCCTGCTAGCTATCATATTAACAACACAACCCTAACATATGACCCATTAGTCAGGGATTTGGCTACAAACATAGATAGTAATCTAGTTTTTGACTAACACTTGTCTACAGTTGTGAGGAAATCATTCCATGTTGTGAAACTTATTAACACAAGTATGGCATCTAGGTCTAAGGACGTCATTATTCCACTATATTTGGCATTCATTAGATCTACCATTGAGCACAACGCCCCCTTTGGTATGTCCCTAACTCGGCATTTCCAACAATTGGAATGTCCACAGAGGTTCCTCACTTAAAGAATACAGAGCGTAAGTAACATGTCCTGAGTAGACTGCCTTAAGGTCCTCTCCCTGTATTCTGTCTCCTACATGCTGTTGAGGGAAGATCTATGCTGGCACACATGGCATTGTCAGACCCCACTCGGATGGACTTCCTGGATATCTGCAAAGCAACCAGCACCAGAATTACCCATTCTAAAGATGTAAACCTTGCCAGTGTATAAACAGGACCTGCTGGAGAGACAGGTATGCATCCTGTAGAGTACCCCTTCTCTGGAACAGGCTCCCCATCCATGTGAAACAGAGTTCTTCCCTAACACAATTCAAATGTAACAAATGTAAAACAAAACACTTTAAACCAAAACCAAAAAAAACGGAAACTAGTATGGACAAGAACGGAGTATAAAACTGTATGAAATACTGAATTTAATAAACCATTTTAGCGCTTTCATCTCCTAAGAGACTTCATCAGAAATAAGACCAGAACATTATTCAATTTACATTTAAATACTAAAAGTCCTATGACATCACAATTAATCAATTTAAAAAGACAATGACACACAGAAAAAAATTCCTTTGAATAACTAAACACATTACAATTATATAAAACAGCCTTGGAACAACTTTATAAACTGTTTTATATATATATATATATATATATATATATATATATATATATATATATATATATATATAAAATTCCATATATTTAAAATTTTTATATGTTAAAATTCAAATGTAACTTGGACAATTGAATAGGGAACAGGAAATTCATCCCTCATTTGGCAGCTATGGCAGTGGAAGGCAGCCTCTAAACAGTTCATCTCCTGGGCTCCTGCTTGTATATGTTTGATCTCCCAAACCCCTGCTTACACGTATTAAGAGTACCAGAACTTGTTAGAGATTTGGGATGCATGGCTAGGCTTAAAAAGGCCCTTCTGCTTATTAGCCTAGTAAACACCTATGAACCTGTGAGATGGGGATTATATTTGATCTTTTATTCATGATAATGTGTGTTTACAGGGTGAGAGAGGATGGAACCCTCTCACATTTTAATAATTACTATGTTGTGTTCACATGGTAAACCATGTGTTTAATAATGAAATGTGATTGTACTGTACTGTACCATTGCTGAATAATAAAGCATTATCTAAGGAAGATTGAATATTGCCTTATTACATGTGTTACTGGGATGACACAAATTAAGTTTTCCTGTAAGTTTTGTGCAGACTAACCATTGCTTGACTATGTATAACATATTTGAAAGGAGTAAGGATAAAGTTCCACAGTGACCATCCCAGTGTATTCAGTACTGCGGAGGGATGCCTTACCCCATTCCCAAGTTAAAGTGTGCAGTCACACAGAACGTACTTAAGGGACAAAAATGTTGTGCTGTGGAGCTGTCATACAAATTGATGCGTGGATGTATAGTAATCTATTTCTCTGACTCCCAGTATCATTGTTATGATCACAGAATAGTACTTTGGTGACCACATTCGATACTGTAGTTAGTAAGTTAGTACTCATCTCCAACTCCCAGTATCATTATTATGCTCACAGAATCGTACCTTGGTGACCACCACAGATACTGTAGTTAGTAAGTTAGTACACTAGAACTGCTGATGGAGGCAAGGTAGAAGTAAGGAATTTTGTAGATTTTGCTGACAGTGACATCTGCCAGGACATGTAATATAGCAATAACTGATGATGTGGGTGTGATATATTGAAGAATTACCCACAGTTGGTATGGTTTGTATGGCTGTAAGTTAGGACAGATGAATAAAGCTATGAGCTGTCAATTAGTTACTTCCTGTAGTCTGGAGTTTGAGTCTGTTAGCCTCCATTTAACTAAAGTGTGATCTTGAGAAAGTCACTTAACCAGACAGTGATTTGGGCAATTAACAAATTAGGGTAAGTTGCCTGATACTCTCCTGAATTCCATGCTTTGTAACTATGTATGAAGCTTTGACTCTGTAATTCGTAATCATGTTTGCTTGACTGGGGGAGGGACAGTCATCCAGATGGTAACATGAACAGCAGCAAGATCAGTTGAGTTCCAGCTGCATTCACTTCTAGTTCACATAGCACATATTTGTCTAAAGGTAGGCATATAGACCAGCAGCATTCGCATGCAGATACCTATGCATTCCCACCAGTACACAGATGTGGGAGGCCATTTTCTAAGGTATGTTTGTACACATTACTGGATCTCATTTATAGTGCACATGTTACCTGCTAAAGTAGGCAGCAGTGATGGTGACCTATCATGTCTTCATGGCACTCGTTGAGCCTCAAGGACAATTTGACTTCAGTGTACTGTGTGTGAAATACATGGGTTCATAGGTTCATAGGTTCATACTAGGCTATATGCCCTAGGGCATTTATAAGCCTAGCCAGAATGTGTTTGGCTTTCGCCACCCATTTTAAATTTATTTTGCTATGCCCTTTTTCGAGGTTAGTATACTGTGCCTCTGTCTAACAGTGACACAGAAGTAATACCCGGGGTAAACCTACGATCTCCCATCCACTCATCAAGATTCCTCTTGAAGAGAGTCAATGAGGGACTCTGCCTAACCTGGACTGGGATTTTATTCCAGAGTGAAGGGAGCCTCTGGGTTATGAATCTGTCCCTCCAGCATGTCCTATTTATTTCAGTGCTGAGGTTCAAGTCTCGAGCGTGGCTCGATGGGATTTGGATTTTCTGAGGTGCAGCATGTCCATTAATTCCGGGTTGGACATGGCTTTATACGTCAGGCACAGATCGCCTCTGAACAGGCGGTATGCCACTGAGTAGAGCTGGAGTTTCTTTAACCGGGCAGCATATGGCATCTGTTTGAGCCCTTTGATCCTCTTGGTGAGGTACTTTTGGGGTCTTTCCAGTTGCTGCAGGTGTCTGGTAAGGTACATCCCAAAAGGGTCATTGTACTCAATTATGGGCCTGATGAGGGATGAGTAAAGAGGCATGATGACGTCCCCTGATCTAGATATGAATCCCTTCATGATTAGGTGGGCTATATAAAATGTTTTTCTAACCACTTTGGCCACGTGGTTGTCAAATGAGAGATTGCTATCAACTTGGGTCCCCAGGTCCCTAATTACTTCTTCTGTACTTAATGGATTACCACCTATGTGGTAATTTGTGGGCACTTTGTTTTTGCCAAAGGGGATGACTATACACTTTTTGGCATTTAGCTTGAGGCCATGGCTGTGGCACCAGTTGTCTGTTTCTATGAGGCCCTTTTGGAGGATGCTTGTGTCGACTGGAGAGTCGATTATGGTGCCCAGTTTGCAGTCATCTGCGAACTTGGTCAGCCACAGTCCTTCCGTGTTGGTCTGTACCTCCGAGAAATATATACCGAACAAGAGAGGTCCCAGGACTGAGCCTTGTGGGACACCACTTGTGACTGGTTTGGAGTCTGACATGGCTCCAGCAATTCTAACCACGTGGGTTCTGTCCTTGAGCCAGTTTGCAATCCATCTAGTAACATAGGGGTTTATATTTAAGCTGGTGAGCTTATCTATAATGCCCGAGTGGGGTATTGTATTGAAGGCTTTTGCGAGGTCCAGGTAGGCTGTGTGGATCACCTTCCCCTCGTCAATGGCCTTGGTGACTGTTTCAAAGAAATCAATCAGGTTTAAGAGGCAGGATCTGCCCTTAACAAAGCTGAACTGGGTAGGATCCAGTGTTTGTAGGTCACCAATATCTTTATTTATGAGGTCCATGATGATCCTTTCCATAGCTTTGCAGACCAAGCTAGTCAGGCTTATGGGGCGATAGTTTCCAGGATCCGTTGAGGCACCACCTTTATGGAGAGGGACCACTGTTGCTGTACGCCACTCTGGGCACATATTCTGTAGTAAGGCTGAGATTGAACAGTAGTTTTATGTTTGGGTTTAGCTCTTCTTGGAGTTCATGTAGGACGCAGCCCGGGAAACCATCTGGTCCCATTGATGCTGTGTTTTTTGCTTTGGAGAGGGCGGCTCTTACCTGAGCATCTGAGATGTCAGGGGGGCAGCACTCTGCTGGGATAGATATTTGCCCTTTTGGTGGGGAGGGGGGGAGAAGTTTGCGCTGAACCTGTCAGCTAGGATGTTGGCAATGTCTGTGGGTTTGGTGTATTTTTTGTCATTTTGGACTAATTCTGAGCATATCTGGGAATTCCCACCCAGGTTCCTAACATAACTAAAGAAAGCCTTGTGATTATCCTTAGTGTCCTGTGCAATTTTTCTCTTGAAGCTGGCCTTAGACAATTTTTATGTGTGCCCGTAGTTTTTTGCTAATACTGATCAGTGATGCCTTCCCTTTTTGGGATTTTGCTCTATCATTTAGTAGCTTCCTCCTTCTCTTGTATAGTTTGTTTATGGCTGGGGTCCACCAGACAGGACGTCTGCCTTTGGAGGATTGGGTCTTGGTTTTATTTGGGATCGCATGATCCATGCATTCCTGAAGGTGTTCATAAAATGCGTTTATAAAGGATTCTGCGATCTGGGCCGTATTTTCCACAGGCCCGGGGGCTTTGAAGGATTCCACCTTAGTTTTGAGGAGTGTGAAATTTGCTTTAGAGAAGTTTTTCACTGTGGTTTTCTGGGCAGGGGGTGGGGTCAGGATGTGAATATCCAATGAGATTTGTTTATGGTCTGATCTAACCAGTGAGGGATACACTTCTGGTCTGGAGCATAGCGTCCCCATGTTGGTGATGATCAGGTCCAGTATGTTTTCCCCTCTTGTGGGAGTGGTAACAAGTTGTTCCATAGCATTTGAGTTTATAAATTCTAGGAACCTTTGGGCTAGGGTGTTGGAGCTAGAGTAATGCTCCCAGTCTATGTTTGGGTAGTTGAAGTCACCCAATATAATGGTGTTTGGAGAGACCTTCATATTTTCCAGTGTTCTCAGGAAGGCCGAGTAGGGTTCCTGGGTTTGGGAGGGTGGTCTGTAGCAGGCTATAAACTGGAAGGCAGTTTTACCCACTGTTAGTGGACACATATATGCAACATTCCTTAAATACCAGACCATGTCTTCTCTTACATCATTTTGCATATCATAAATAATATGTGTGATGTCATGCCATGTATGTTATTCTTACATACTGGCACGCGAGGTTCATAATGTGGCTAGGTGATGTACTGTGTAACATTCCTGCATTACAAGGTGCCACATTACCACTGTATATACCTATGTGTAACATCAGCATGTGGCTCATAAATTGTTAGAGTTGACACGGTACATATCATGTATCTGCATGGTACAATTGTGTCCTCTGCTCTTTTTCTTTCTGGCTTGATTTTAAGACTGGCTTGTGTGAATGTGGTCCAGGTGGTAATGGTGTTGTTGTCCTACATATTTTATTTTTCCGAAAGCTAGGAAGATATCTGGTGGTGAGTGGGTATTTTGTGCTTTGTGGCATGAACTGGACATGACAGTGGCAGAATGTGGCCCAGTTACAGATGGAATAGGTGGACCAGTGTATTGATGAATTTACATCTTGGATAGAACAGGTGCTTAAGGATGTGGAGAAGTGTGGTGCTAGTAATGCACTACTTGGAACACTAGGAAAGTTGCAGCAAATAAATCTACAGTTGGTGAGCACATCTGAGACACAACAGATTATTTTAAAATAGCATACTCAAGCATTTACTCCATGGCATCCCCTGGCAGCTGATGCTGAGTTTATGAGATAATTCATATAGTCCCCATATTCTACTGCACAGGCATCACTGTTGCATTGGTATTGATCAATTGAGTGACTGAATGCCCTCATGGCATCCTGCATCCATGCCTGCAGTTTGTTATTTGGTGGGCATTTTCAGCCTCTGAAAGTGGAGGCTGGTCACTCTTTTTATAAGGCTACCCTGCCCCTTGCAATGGCTGACAGTGCATTTTCACTTCCCCCTATGTCTTCTTCCTGTGTCAGTAGTAAGTGGCATTTGATCATGCCAGCTTTCATGCTGACAGAAAAGACAACACAGTCCAGAGAAATTAGTGATATTTCCTGTGGCTTCAGTGTGTGTCTGTATGTAAATAGATTAAATAGAGTGGCTGTTTGTTTGTTTAACTGTTTAGCTGACTTTTAACATAACATTTTAATTTCAGTGGTGGTAGTGTAGTATTCTTATCACCTTTTATGTGTTAATGTTTTTTCATGGCTGATGTGTTATTTCTAGATGCCTGGATTGTGCCGAGTGCTTCTATGCCATGCTTGTGACATGGAATATACTTTTTATTCTGAACATAAGTATGCATCACAGTTTCTTTCTACCTTGCATTACTATATCTGTATTGTCATGCACTTGTAATGGTGAAATATTTGGTTGTAAATGCCCTTTATATGCTTTTGGTAATAATAAGGGGAGCTTTACTAGTTGCCATGTATGTACCTCTTGTGGTATCTGCTTGTGATTGTACAGAATATTGCATTGTAGCTGGTGTTTCTATTCTGTCATGACATGTCTTCCTGTAGGACTAACTTAACATACTTCCTTCTATCATGTCTACAGTATTTGTCTGTGGTCATCTGTGGCTGGCATTCTTGTAATATGGACTTTCGGTGTCCCTCCTGTATTACACTATAGATGTTCTCCCTGCCATGTCTACATGTTGCACATGTTGACTGTCTGCCTTTTTTGATATGTTTGCACGATTTGCTGTGAGGGCTTGATGGGCCACTTGGAAATCTCAAAAACACATTCATAATGTGGCACATAACTTCTCCATTGTTATGATGGCTTTGTTTGATTCCTCTGTGTTGCACAGTTTATGGTTCTTAAAACTACAGGTACACCTTCATAGGTAGCTACTAGGCTATCGGCCCTAGCCTAGCCAAAAAATGTACCCTGGCTTTCGCCACCCAAGAAAATTATTTTCCTGTGCTCCTGTCGAGCAGAGCCACAGAAGTGATCCCCGGGGTGAATTTCCCATTTCCCATCTAATCATCAAGATTTTTCTTGAAGAGTGCTAATGAGGAGCTCTGTTTGACATAGATAGGTAGTCTGTTCCAGAGTATGGGAAGTCTCTGGGATAGGAATCTATCCCTCCAGCATGTTCTGTTTATTGTGGTGACAAGGTTTAGGTCCCTAGAGCGTGTAGCTCGGAGGGATTGGGATTTCTTTAACTGGAGCATGTCCAACAGCTCTGGGTTTGACATAGCTTTGTATGTTAGGCAGAGATCTCCCCTGAGTAGGCGATATGCGATGGAGTAAAGCTGTAGTTTTTTGAGACAGTCTGCATAGGGCATCTGTTTGAGGCCAGTAATCCTCTTTGTGAGGTATTTCTGTGGTCTTTCCAGTTGTTGTAGATGTCTTGTGAGGTACGTACCAAAAGGGGCATTGTACTCTATAATGGGTCTAATGAGTGATGAGTAGAGGGGAACAATGACCTCTTTTTTTCTGGATGACAATCCTTTTGTGATGAGATGAGCCACGTAGAAGGATTTTCTGACCACTGTGGCGATGTGATTATCAAAGGAGAGACTACTGTCCACCTGTGTCCCAAGGTCTCATCACATTTTCGGCATTAAGTAGACTACCAGCTATGTGGTAGTTCATGGGTACAGAGTTTTTTCCAAAGAGGATGACAATACACTTTTTGGCATTGAGCTTCAGGCCATGGCTTTGACACCAGGTATCTGTCTTAGTGAGGCCCTTTTGTAGTTTGTCCACATCGTTAGGAGTTTTGATTATGGCTCCTAGTTTGCAGTCATCTGCAAACTTTGTTAGCCAAAGACCTTCTGTGTTGGCCTGCACTTCAGAGAAGTAGATACCAAACAGCAGAGGACCCAGGACTGAACCCTGTGGTACTCCACTTGTCACTGGTCTGATGTCGGATTTGGAATCCACTACTTTCACAGTGTGGGTTCTGTCCATGAGCCAGTTGGCAACCCATCTTGTGACATACAGATTTATACCTAGTTTAGTGAGCTTATCTATAATTCCAGAGTGGGGGATGGTGTCGAAAGCCTTGGCAAGATCTAGATAAGCTGTGTGAACCATTTTACCCTCATCTGTGGCTTTGGTGACTGCTTCAAAGAAGTCAATCAGGTTTAGGAGACATGATCTGCCTTTTACAAATCCAAACTGGGTAGGGTCCAGAGTTTGGAGATTACCAATGTCTTTGTTTATGAGTTCCACAATGATACGTTCCATGGCCTTGCAGACCAGGCTCATCAGGCTAATGGGGCAGTAGTTCCCAGGGTCCATCGTGGCTCCCCCTTTGTGGAGTGGGATAACCGCCGCGGTGCGCCATTCAGTGGGTACAAAGCCTGAGGTGAGGCTATGATTGAACATGGTACTTAGGTAAGGTGCCAGTTCATTCTGTAGTTCATGTAGAATGCAGCCTGGGATATTGTCAGGTCCCATGGCCTCTCACTTGTGCCTCCACTATTCTCATAGGATCTCTGCTTATAGCACCTACTTGATCATGTAGAGCCATATATAACGCAACAAATGCTACTTATAATAATAGGAATAATGGACTATTGACTGGAGGACTGTTTTTTGACATGACAAAGACCTTTGATGAAATCAGTCATGACCTACTTCTCAGGAAGTTGAATGAAGTAGTCACTGTGGACTGGGTGTAATTTTCTGGTTCTGTAATTACCTTACCAAAAAAAAAACCTTTCAGGTGACTCTTGGCAATATAGATGAAATAACTAGTACAGTTCCCGAAGAGTTTGTGCTTGAAGTCATACTGTTGTCTTTCTTTTCATAAACAATCTTCCCTTAGACCTTCCTAGAGTAGATTTCACAACATACAGAGATGACATACTTCTGCTAAACTCAGTTAAATCGCTCATTAACTCACAAACTAAACACCAATCCCAATATAACACTGTATGGACCTGGATATGCTAAACTAGTCTTATAAACAATGCAGCCTACAAAATCCTACAGAATCTCATAGATATGTCATAAACATAGTGAGGATGTTTTATCTGGTCATAGAATGCAGCTAACTAGGCCTATGTGTGGACTCTCTATTTTCATTTCAACCTCACACAGAGAAAGTAGTCAATAAAGCCCAGGAACAGTTAAAAATTAGTCACTGAACATCAGATTTACTTTCTTTGGAAGCAGAAGTGGTCCTAGCCAAAAATTTACTTCTACCTAAACTAAAATGCACTCTGCCCATCATCTCATTAAACTCTTCCATAAACACAACACCACTTTAAACAACAGTTAACTATAATCTACATTTTAGCTTTGTTAAAAGACGTTAGTACTTAACAGTTCCTAGTTCTGCAAAAATCAATCATTGCCTTCCTGTTGGATGAAGGGCAACTGAACCTCTATCTATTTTTATTTTTTTTTAACTAATAAAACAGGGCATATCACTCACTGCCATCAAACTAGCAATTAGAAATCTCTCCTACTGTCTTAAAATTAATAATGGGAAAGCCATTCCTCTCACAAGGCCACTTTTTGGAATTACTTCTGGTGACAAGACATTCAGGACTAGCTTGTTGTAATAGCTTTCCTGGGAAAATAACACAAGAACAAACACTACAAGCTTTTCAAACAAAGCTAAAAAAATCTCACAGAGTATTAATGTAACTGGTTTAGAAATATATAGACCAGAATAAATAATACATATTTCTCTTGCAGAAATGCTTTTCAAGTTGTGTAATTATAATACTTTGTAAATAATTAAGCATCTATTTATTTTAAATTACTATTTAATACTATTGTCCTATGTATTACTATGCATTTTTCTTGTTTTGGCATTTTCTGATTCTGGGTCATGACAGAACAGGTTTGCAGGATATTTATCTAGTCAGTTAACAAACAGAACTACATGTCTTTTGCTGGTCCTTGAGTATTGCTAATAATGCAAAGGTAACCTTGGATTTGCTATCCAGGAGAGAGGCTCTAAATAACTAATTTTCAGTATTGCATCCTACTATGCTGAGATTGCATCTTGGTGCAAACTGGAGAAGATGAAAAATTTTATCATCCCAAAAATTAGCCAGAGAACATACCTCTCACTGTATCAGCACAAGAAATCTGGGCAAAACCAAAAGTAATAGAGGGACAAAGGCAATGCATTTTCTAAAAGATGTGACGTCTGAAACTCAAACTTCTCTCATAATTTAGTGATTTCAATTTTTACTGATTTACCTGAGAACCACACATTTTATGAGGAGCAGACCAAAAATGTGAAGCAAAAATCTGGACATTCTACAAAAATCTGGACAGTTGAGAGCTATGAGAATGAATGTGAATAAAGATCCTCTAAGAAGAGTAAGCCCAGACATCCAACATTATGCACATGGCATAGTATGAGGACACATGCAATGTCACTAGAGACTCAGAGTCATAATGGATCTTTACCCTGTAGTGGAAATCACTACTAAAGTCCCCAAATTATTGTACCAGTACCACCAGCAGCAGTCGTGGTACTTCAGCATGTTAACTGTTATATGGTGCAATCAGATAAAGTTGTAACTGAAACGCACATGGCCTCAGATTGACTAGAGGCTCAAGTGCTGAAGGGCTAGTGAGGGATGGTGAGAATATGTGGCGGGTGCTGGCTCACCCACCCTGAGCCTAGGCAGGTGATTTGGCTTATTGCAGTGTTAATAATAACTGATGACTGATTTACTTGGCATGCAGATAGATGGCATGGAGATATGCACTTGTCACTTCCAAGCTGTGTTCATGGCAGCCTTCAGTGCACATGTAGAGAAGGTTGCATGTCTATTGGCAAAGGCATTTCAGCCCCCTTCAAAGGTCAGCATGTATATCAGTGATGAAAGGTGGTATGGGGGCAGGGGTTTTGAACCCTAATAGCTGTCTGGATGATAGCCTCCTGTATCCAGCTTCCAGCAAAGAGGAGCAACAAATCGGTCTCAGATAAGGATATAACTAATGTTCAGCAGGCTTTAGATAGGAAAAGAATCAGGAACAATGAAAGATCAGCTGTCACCATCCACTCCCTTAATTTCAAGAAAATATTTCAAATAATGAGCATGTGTTTATAATCAAATTTTTGAAGACTGTGAGTTTTAATGCATAACTGCTATATTGTTACAGACAGTCAATGTGTATCAGATCTCAGAGATTTCACAGATCTCAGAGATTTCAGACCTGTACATTGCAGTAACTAGGAGCTTCACTGTGATGATTTAGGAATAAACATTGCTGCTACTGTAGTAGATAGATTACAGAGCTGGGCTTTTCAACTGTTCGTCTGTCTCCATGATCCTTAAAAAATGCATCCATACCCATTTGGTTCGGTATTTCCAATCAAATAACCTTCTCTGTCCACCATTACATGGATTTTGCCCCTTTCATAATAGAAAGCCATTGTTACTGTCATTCTTAAACCTCATACATTCCCATAGAATTACAATAATCTGCTGTGTCCAGTCTTTCTTGATATTTAAAAAAATGAAACGTACTACATCATAAACTCATCCAGAGGCCGCCTCAACTCATCCTCTCCTCCTCATGCCTAAATTGGTTTATCTTCTACCTTTCCAGTAGGACTGGAATTGTTAAATGTTTGTTGGCTACTGCCTCCTTTATTCCTGTTTCAGTTAGAGTACCCCAAAAATCTGTCATTGGTTCTTTACTGTTTAATATATTTATCAGTGTTATAGTCAGTAAAGTCAACTTTCATCAAGTATGCTGATGACATAACAATTATTTGCAAAGCCAAAATAATAAAGGAGCTATAATCCAGTATACAATATTTCACTTCTACTGAAAACTGGTTCAAAAATTCAAACATAGTCCTGAATGAAAAAAAAAACTTACGCTGTTCACCTTTAGATGTTAGCTCCATTGAAATTGCCTCCAATACCAAATTCCTTGGTTGTTACTTTTGATGAAAATCTGAGATTTGACCTCTGTGTTCAAGAAGAATAAAAATTCACTCAAAAGTACGAGTGATCTACAGAACTAAATTATTCACCAGTTAGTCCACTAGAAAACATGTAGCATCCATCCTTCTTCTTTCCATTCTTTCCAGTATACTCGCCAAAGTACATTCAACACAAATTTGCCATCAACTCCTCCACCTAAACCATTATTGTTGTGTATTAAAATAGCTAAACTGCCTTGAATACCTAAATGTAACCAAACCTTCATCAGCTATACGTTGCTCACAAAATGCTATGCACCCCAAGTAAGTATCTTTCCTTGACATCTCTTATGGAATGTTATTCTCCCCTTTGAGCACTTTGATTATCTGAACAGTGCTTGTCAGGTAGTACCCCTGACAGTAATTCCCATGGTGATATATTCTATTCCAGCTACACTGCTAAGATATGGAACTCATCCCCTCTGTCTCTAAGAGAAATAAACAATCTAATTCAAAGTTCTTCTAAAAACATGTCTACTTGACAACTTGAACTGACACTGCTTTCTAACTCTTCACTAATCAAACTTTAAATTCTAATGTTCAGCATGACATAGTATCATGCTATCTAGTCTGATAATGACTCTGACATACACACACACACACACACACACACACACATATATATATATATATATATATATATATATATATATATATATATATATATATATATACTTTAACACATAAATTCATAAACCCAACTCCTTAATTCTCCATATCTCTCACACTTGAATCACTTTTTCCTTCTCCACAGTAAACCTGTCTATTTTTTGATGTTCCTCACAATGTCCACGCCAACCATTTCTGACCTTTATATGTATTCTGTGTACCTTAACCTAACTTTTCACCCCTATATTGTGCACTCCTTTATAGGTTAGTACTAAGCTAGCTGCTAATGTGGACCATTTTAAGCTTAGTCAAGTTCCCTCATAAGTAAGACTCAAACCCTGTACTTTGTGTGTGTGAGATAAACACCTTAACTTTTATGCCAAATCCTCTTCCTCTATACTCTATTTTACGTAAATATTTATAACTCTGTTTTATATTTTCCATTACTATATCAACTGTTCTTCTCCACAGAACTCAAATAATATTCTTCTACTCCAATCTTCTGTCTGATAATTTCATAAACTGGCCATGAAATATTTATTTTCTAAATATGTCTATTTCTAACTCTAATATTTCTCATTTTCTCACTACAACATAATGTAATGTGTTTTCACTTTTTTACTTTCTGTCCACCTATATTGCTACTATTCACATAACATAAAGAATCTCTCTTTCTCTCACACTATCTGCTATTTCATGTATTAATTCCAATGCTACTTGTAATGCTGATAGAATCTGTGTATATTTTAAAATCACGTGTAACGTCTGTTAGTAGCTGTATAACACAGACTTGTGACTTGTTATATGATGTGATTGATATGTGCTGTTTCACTATGTCATTTTAGTACAGTCTGTTGATTTTTCTTCTGAAAAGGTATCCTACCTAAAATAATTTGTTTTGCAATACAATGGAGATTTTCTCTCTGAGCCACCACTGAAAAGAAACTTCTTTGCCAGGTCATTTCTTTCCCAGTAAACAAGTGCAAATAAAGGTATGTAAAAAGTAAACTAAATATAGAAACAGCCCCTTCACAAGAACAAAGCAAAAGAGGGTGCATGCCCATCTAATATGAGCTAGTAGCTCATTTACCCTTTTTCACAGAAGTTTCAAAATCAGAACTCAGAAGTGCCCCAAAGTGCCAAGTGGCAAGCAATGTGAAGATACTTGTCGTGACAACCATTGTGACACTTTCAGCTGCTATGTATGTGACAAGGTAAATCTGTAGGAAATGAATGAGAAATTTTAAGTCAGAAAAAAAGGAATATAGCTTTTGAGGTACTCAGTACTTTTTCATGCAGCTTCCAAAAGGGAGATCTAACTACTTGTCAAGAATAATCTGCATCTTTGCAGCATCTCTCTCTTTCATATGCATTACTCATTTCTGCAATAAAAAACAATGGTAGAAGTGTTTTGCCTCTTAGCATTTTTAACACAGTAGAAAGGCTGTGAGAGACTTTGGTACATTTTAATGGAATCTAATCTAAATGTACTGTTTTATTTTTAATTTGAGCCAAGAAGGCTACTAATTTTTATTTTCCTGCAACTTTATGAAAACAGTCCTGCATATTATGGCTATCTTTCCTCCAGCATTTCTTTGGATTTTTTGCTGGCGGAGAATGCAGGCAGTTCACTGGACATGTGCTAGTTTCAGATGGTAATAGTACTTTTGCTCCTTAGTTCAAGCTATAGTTGGGATACTAATCCTTTACAACACTACAACTATTTGTGTTCCTGATGTGGTTTCCTGGTGAACCCAACCACAGAGGAAATAATACAAGGACATGTGGAGTTGCAGCTGGAGATTGAAGAAAAGCTGGTTCAGCTACAACAACTAGTTTTGTTGGCCAAGGAAGCTGATACAACAAAGAGTGTGCTTACGATAAAATATAAATCTAAAGGATGACTTGGAGTCCTAATTGTTGAATTTTGATCACTATGTTACCAAAGGAAATCAGGACTGATCTGACTGGGCAAACATTACTACTAAAGCAACTGAAATGACAGGCATGGAAAACATACATGGAAATGGAGGGAACTGATTAGATGATTAAAACACAGCTAAGACAGGGCTGGTATAAACTCCAAAGTACAAGCAATCAGATTTTTAACTTAATGCAGGTTAATGGTAAGGGCATAAATGCATAATTTAAAACAGTAAGGTTTTTGGTGGAGCAGCAAAGTGAAGTGGTTAGAACTTTTAGTAGTGATCAAGCTGAAAACAACCTTAGCTAGTAATATACGAAAAGTAATTCCAATAGGCCTAATTAGCTAGTGAATTTAGTAAAACACTTCACAATTTATAACACATTTTTTGTTTTACCACTTTGTTGACCAGTTAAGCTCAATGAGCACAATTGTCCCTGTTCAGGGATGATCCAGGTGTACTGTCTGGTTAAATGACTTGCTCAGAGTCACACAGTAGACATCTGATGGTGGAAGGAATCAAACCCTGTATCCTAGGCACAGGAAGCAGTTCATTCCAGGCAGCCATAGGCAATACTCTGACAGTGGCTGCATTGTCTGTTTCTAAGTGTAAAATTGTAAAAAGGAACACATCATATCATGTGAAACACAAAGCAGCAGTAAATATGTTAACATGTTTCAAATGTTGTGGGAGAAGATTGGATAAGGCAGGTCATGGGTGGGTAAGTGATGTTCAGTAGACTTCAGACATGTGACACTCCATCCAGATGATGCATGTTATCCTTAAGTTGCATGTCTTCATTGCCACAGGCCACATTATGCACCAAGACTTCAAGCTTCTACAGTAGACATTACTGTGGCTGCAACATGATTAGCTTAATGCCATGCAGTCCCAGTCTCCTGACATCCTCCTACTTGTGTACATGGCTACTGATGTCAACTCCTGTGACTCTACAGATATGATAATGTTGTCAAATGTCACTGTGCCTTTTCCACCTATCCAAATGCTTAAGACTGTGCCATGTCCACCCCCCCCCCAGTCAGTCTGGGTATAGATATGTCTGGTGCACAGCTTAGCAACCCATGCACCACTTTGTATAGCCTGAATGTAACAATGCATGCATCATTTTTTTTCTGTTTTCTCTTTTACAATGCATGCACCACTTTGTATAGCCTGAATGTAACAATGCATGCATCATTTTTTCTGTTTTCTCTTTTACAATGCATGCACCACTTTGTATAGCCTGAATGTAACAATGCATGCATCATTTTTTCTGTTTTCTCTTTTAAAAGGCTGCAATGTATTCCACCTGCCTCTGATTCTCATGTGGTACCACTGCTACCTGATTATCCCAAGTCCTACACCCTTCTCTTCCACTATTGGTCCCATTCCTATGGTGAGCCATGCCATGATGTTTCCCTGTTAAACTAATTGTTCTGCTTAGTGCTATATTATGTAACATGGCAACAAAGCATTGAATTTACTTTAGGTCTGAGACTGAGGTGCATATTGCACCACTCTGCCTGATACATCCTTTCAGCTTTCCAACTCTGTATTACATGCAACTCCATATTTCTGCATGGGCTACATTGCACACTGTCAGTGCTATGGTCTAGGGGTTGCTAATGTGGGGTCAACATCTGCATCTGAAATGTATATACTGTATTGTTTGCAGCACAAGGTAATCACACCATACTTATTTACTGACATTAGATGACTGGGCATGTTGTCTGGTCACCAGAACATATTCAGCCATGGTCCAGACCCATACGGGCAACAGTTTAGTGCATCAAAAATATAGAGATATCACACTACTTAGAAAAAAAGGACAGACAAATATTTATTACAATGCAGACAGAGAAAGACAACTGCAGATTTACAAACAGTAATCTGAATGCATGAATGCACAGAATTTTGTGATATCATCATTCAAAGTGGATTTAACAGTGCATAATGGTAAATACTTTGTTTTTTACATTTTCCAGTTCAAAAATATTCACCACCACACTTGTTAAAAATAGCACAATGTTTACAGTAATAAAGTTTGATGTTAAATCAGCAAGACAATAAAATGCATGTTGAGGAACGTAAAAGAGACTGCAGCATGAATATTGTACACAATGTGCTGGAAATTATTTCTTTATGGACTTAAACCTTTCCTTTGTAGCAGGCGCAGGCAAATTCCTTAAAAAGGGACTATTTTATCCTGCTTTGGAAAATGTGTAAATTAGCTTTTACCTAGTTTCTGCTGGAAGTTGTTTCCAGATGGCAGATATAAGCTTATAAAATGCTATTTAATGCATAGTCATCTTAAATCTGACACTAACTAGGGAAAAGGTATCCTCATTTATATTCCTCAGGGCATAGGTGTGGTGTCTGCAACTTG
The DNA here is from genome assembly GCF_019279795.1 of Protopterus annectens. Classification (NCBI taxonomy): domain Eukaryota; kingdom Metazoa; phylum Chordata; order Ceratodontiformes; family Protopteridae; genus Protopterus; species Protopterus annectens. Next base: position 953,976,241 of record NC_056748.1, on the reverse strand, counting down.
CAGTTTGATGGAAGAAGATGGCCTTTAAGTGTGTCCACCTCCCTGTTGCATGGTAAGCATGTATAATGTTCTATACAATCCACCTATTTGTGCATTTACTGAATAGATGACCCTGTCAGAAATTCTCAGCACATGACTTATTAGTATGGGTGAGATTTGTGCCATATGTGTGAATCATGGGAACTTTCTGGGTGGCACACAGACACATTGTATATAAACAGACACATTGTATATAAACAGATACATTGTATATCATGCCCTTGGTTACACAGCACCAGGCAGTTCAGGGAAAGGAAGCCCTTACTACTGACGGATTTCACTTCCTATGGACTCACTTTGGATGCAATCTATGACTCATAGGACTTCAGGGAAATGGGTTATGCTATAAAATGCCCATATAGTGGTGGTTTTCTCGCCAACAGTCCTGGACTACCAGATGCGCTGTTCCACATGCAAGATATCAAGGAACTGATGTAAGATATGTCAGAGGACACCTGCTTTATCTCTGTGCCTCCTGTAATGTGCTGGAAGGGCCCTATTGCTCAGATGGTTCATGCAACAGATACCTTAGTATCCTTTGGGATGGGAAAGCTTTGCATGACAACTTCAGTTCTGCTTTTGGGTTGTATCGCTCATCTTATTTACATATAGTCTTCCTGTCCACATGATACATGAGTTGATAATGTGTAGGATATGGATGGTACCTTCTGTAGTGGTCAGGATGGCTGTGGCATACAATGCTGAGGGCACTGACTAACACATGCTACTCTGCAACAGCTGTTGCTACTCTTACCAGCTCCTGCTGCTTGTACAGCAGAAATTTCCGTATTCAGTACACATTCTTGCTGTGACACAATATCCCAGATCTATACATTTAAAAATTGCTCTGACATGTCTGATGTCATAGTTCGTATAATCTGTATGCTTTATTTGTATGGTGTTCCCATGTCCATATAATTATGCAGCCATTTGTAGTTGCTGGCTAACATGGTGTTTTTCCTCTTGAGTGGCCATGCTGTATCTCTGAATCACTCATACCCTATTTGTTCCAACAACCTATGTTAAAATGCATTACATTTCTATAAATCTTGGTCCTTGTCCAAGCAAAACCAATTTGTTAGAGAAAAAATGGACTTAACATCTTTAATTATGAACTTACTGAAATCTAGTACATTATATTCCTCCAGAAGAGCTGGCCTTGATATATCAGCTGAATTTTATGTATTTTTTATTTATCCTTTTGTTGACCCAATTAGTTCCATTAGGTTGGTGTCCTCTTTTCAGGAGAGACCTGAAGTGGTATTTCTACAACTGGGGGAAATGTATCTATGGCATCAGGTAACTTTCCCTACTCTTTTCAATAGATGCCTCTGGATCATTTACATCCACCTGAGCTGCCATCATCTCAAGGGTATGGGATCTCAGTTCAGCATCTCATCTGAAGGACGACACACTCAGGGAATGTAGCATCCCCCAAATGCGAACCAAACCACTGTACAGACCACGTAACTAAAAAATATCCAAAAGCCACAGGACCCGGAGCCAACTAAAATCACCAACGAACTTGAATGTTCTTTAAAAAGAAGCAAATCACCAACGAACTTTAATATTCTTTAAAAGAAACAAATCCAACCAAGCGCTTTCACCTAGCTTATGCCAGGCTTTCTCAAGGACTGAATACAAATACATTCATTCAATCATCATTTAAATACATCGTTTTAATGTCAGCTGGTCAACAATTAATCAATTACATAATTATTTTCGAACAATTTAACAATTAATTAAGAAACTACTAAATCCCAAACATTAAAAATTCATTCTATCATATAAAAACTTTTTGTTCCCATGTTCAACCCCATTTGAATACTTTAAAGCCTAGCTTTCCTTAGTTTTAAAACTGGTGCAATATTAATGTTTTCATTTAATCCTGGAAACCTTGTAGCATCTAGTTTAAGCTGCCAATACAATTCACGGTACTCCAAATATCCCCCAAATGCAACATTGCAGTGTCAACAATCCAATCACCTGGAGTAGGAATAGAACCCACTGGCTTCTGGTCGTCCTGTATCAAAGGTGTGTATTCTACCTGTTATACCACTGACACTACACTTTTTTTTCCCATTTAGTCATTTTGAATTTTTCACTGGATTTGAAAGTATAACATCCCAGAAAGGTATCTATTTATGCCTTAGAAAATTGATACAATTTATATTATTTTGCAAAAGTAATGTACACAGCTTTCAGCAGTTGGTGGACAACATTTATAGTTAGTTTTGTCTTCTGGTCCAGGACAGTTTCATATCAGCCCCAGAAGCTTTAGATTTTTTTCTGAAAACTGATTTTAAGGTAGCTATTCAGGAGCAAACACATTTCTTTGTATTATTACTATAACATGAAGTCAGTCATCAAAGACTTTTATCTGACCAATAAACATTGTGATCTTTTTACTCATTGTTTTAGTTTAGTTTGTTAGTTGGGATATTTTGTAGACACCCTAATGTTTATGGATATCAGCTGAGTACGACAACACTGTGTTTCCAAAAGTCAAACATTCGTCTTATGCTGCACTGATGATGCCATAAGAAGGCAGAAACGTGCATGTCCACAGTTAGAGGGTTTGGCTTTACTGGCCTGAAATTGTCCATAAATAGACTTAAAAGTAAAAGTAAAAGAAAAAGTCATGGACATTCAGAATTGCCATTTAGCTGAAACACCTGATATCCTTAAAGGGTAATTTACATATATCCCATGTTGCCTCTGATACAAGAGGTTTAAGGTATCACATAGTGGAAGGTCTAGCTTTGCTAGATTTTTTCTTTTTGTGTTTTTAACCAATTGGTTTTCCTTTGTGACCTTTTTACTCAGTTTCTAACTGATAAACATTGCAAAGCACATCATCTACAGTAAGATAAGCATTTTGAGTCATTTGTTCCCTCTATTTTAACATGCTGTTACTTTAACCAGTTATAAGCAAGGTACATTGAATATATTAGCAGTTGTATGAAAGGCTATCCTGACTGAGGGCACTAGATGTTACATGTGCCTCCGTGACATTCATTATAGAAGAGCACAGACAGGCAGACACACCCACGCACACACACACATTCACACATCTGTTTTCACAAACAATTTTTCATAAGTGCTTTACAAGTATCAGTTGACTTATGGTAAAACGATTATACAGTAAAAGCCTTTTTGCAGATTATTATCAAACGTATTTGAAATTATGTAGCTTATTTTGTGGAGAGAATACTATTGATGAAGACAAGAAAAACTCACTGTTTCTTAATAGGATAATCAAAAAAGTTAGAGAAGGCTTCACTTTAACATTGCACGTGAAGGACATTTTGCACTTGAACGTAAAAGTATATAATTTGTGCCAAATTCTATGTACGCACTCCTTTAGATGTGAATATGTCTCAAGTGACCATATGACACAGAGGTGGAAAGGATATGTTATCACAGGTGATGCAGCAAGACTGCAGAATAGTGCCTATAGCAAGTCATGATCCATTTATGTCCAGCATTCTGGTAATGAAGACCTAATTACCAGAGTCATGTGACAGACTCTAAAAAAACACAATTTGGAAACTTTATGTGTGCAAAACAACTATTTACTGATATACCCATCTCTTTCTTATCAACTAGGTAGCCTTCAGGCAGGCAGCTAAACAGGTTAATACTACAGTCCATAAACCATTCTACATTTCATTAAATACTTGAATCCCTTACAGGGTGCAATTTTACCAGTGCATAATTTATCAGTATGCAGATACTGGATTCCGAAACACATAGCAGACTGTGCAACCTTGTTTATGGCAGGATTGCTCAGTGCATTTTATCAGAGCAATTCAAAGACAATGGTAAGAATGCTGAAGTATGGAGGGCTATACCAGTCTTGCTGGCAAAGGTCTCATGCAAACTTAACCATTCAGGAGCATAGCTGATGCTAACTAACCACGTGCTTCCCAGATCTTTTCAATGTGATTGACAAAGTGCTGTAGAGTGATTCAAACAATAGGTAATGAGTCATTTGGGGCAAAGCAAAAAAGTGCATGGCGTTCAGCCATTCATTCTTATGGCATGGAGTGTTGTTAGCACTGCAACAGGTAAGTATGAGAAATTCTAGTGTGTGTGCTTGTGTACATATGGAATGATTGATATGACTGAAGCTGTTTGGATATGTATGTGTGAGAGTGTGTGTGTGTGTGTGTGTGTGTGTGTGTGTGTGTGTGTATGTGTGTGTGTGTGTGAGTGTGTGTGTGTGTGTGTGTGTGTGTGTGTGTGTGTGTGTGTGTGTGTGTGTGTGTGCCTGCATGCATGTGTGCATATTTGTCGATGCTTGCAGTTGTGCTGCTTGGGATAGCAGATGAAACACTAATGTGGTTACCTGGAGCAGTACAATATTGAATTTTGCAGCATGATAATGAACTGCTAATGAAATGTTACACTGTGTGGCTATATTAGGCCTCTGAATTGGCTTATGCTGTTGGAAACTGGCTGCTGCCCAAATAGCAGTGACAGTGATATTTGTTATTAATCCCAGCTCCATCTTTGAGACCTCCTTTCTACCAGACACATTCAGTGTCTCTCTTCCCAAATGATTTAGATACTAAGTTACCCTATAGTAAGAAATATGTAGCATAAAGTTTTCAAATGGAGTTTGCAGTCCAAATCTACTAATTATAATAATGGACTAAAACTCACCCAGACACAGCTTACTTTGCCTTAATATACCATCCTACTTGGAAAATAACTTTTTTTGCTCTCTTCTTAGCTGATGGATAATCCTAGTACACTGCTGTCATCAAAAACATTGTCCCCAAAGAATGTACACAGTTAAAATCAGGATGTATTACAGAATGAGTAATTAGAAAATGCCAGAACTGTTAGAGATCAGAGCCAGCGTAAGTCATATCCGGCACATTTATCACTCATGAATCATTTTATCTACATGCCACAAGAACTACTACGATGTAAGATTTCACTGTTCTGTAAATACTTGACTTTTACTATCTTCTTTAATCAGATGTTTTTCCCTTATTACAAATCGGTATCTCATCCTCCAAAACAAAATCAGAATGGATAGCATAGTCCCTGTGAGCAAAACTAAACCCTTTTGGAAATGACACACTCAAAGTCAGTTTTGTGTTCTTTACAACAGCTCATTTCTAGTGTAAGACAGTCTGGTGTACAAAACAGTTTAATTAGTAGACAAGACTCCCTAACAGCACACACCTGCTCCCACTTAGGCAGCTTTGCAAGAGACCAATGGTGTCATTACACAAAATGTTTCTGAATTAGGCAGCTTAACGTTGTGAAGCAGAGTGCCTTGGTTGACGGCTGTTCATTTGTCTTCATTAAAAATATGGTCATCACTGAATGCCTCGTCAGGAATATTTTCTAGAAAGATGACAAGTAACGTTATTAGTACTGCAGCAGGACCATTTATTATGGCTCCCAGGACAAGCCTTTACTGTGATTTATATTCATTAATGTTCAGGCAAATTACAGCCTCTTGATTAACATGTGACTCTGATGGGCAGTTGGACAGGACCAGGGCTGTCTGCAGGATGCCACTTGCATTTTAGGCCCTTGAACCATAAAATGATAATAAAGTTAGAAGATCAGCAACTGCATTGTCTTTCTCTTCATGACATGAATAAAAAATAAGCAATGTTAACAGACACAGTCAGTGTAGCATAGCTGTTAAATTATAATGAAACAGAAAGCTAAAGCTGAAAAGAATCTTCAAATAAAATACCTTTGGTTCACAATGTTTTGCCTAGAGAATGCATTTTTGTTCTTCAGACATCCATTTACAGCTGCAGTGCGGGCAGCCACACCTCCTTTGTATGGTATCAAGACTAGGTAATGCTGCTTTCGCTGTCCCACTCCCACATTTAAAATGATGTTATTAATTCTATAGTGCTCTTGTAGCTTCAGCAAAATCTTTTCAGAGAAAGGTTTGTCATTAATTTATAATCTGACAATTACAGTATATAGAAACAGTTTAAGGCAGATTTCATATTTAGTGTCATGAAGGCATTTAATGACTGCACCTAAAATTACATCAGATCCCTGCAAATAAGAGGGCATCAGAAATTATTTTACTCTTTAAAATATATAAGTTTTCTGGAAAGTTATATGTACAACAGTGCCATTGTTATTTCTTAGAAAGCATACTATCTGGTTTGAATTTCAATGCCTTAATAGAACCAACTAGTTATTTTTAAAATCTATAAAGTTTCCTGTATCTGCAACTCAGTATTTGATGTAATAGTGTCATCTTGTCTAATGTGGAAGGTGCCATACTGAGATTTATTGTAGAGCTGTTCACTTTTAGATGTATTCTTTCCATTAACCTCTAATTGTTTACTTATGAGATAAGCAGCTGGAGCAGAAATAAAGTAATAATACGAATAATTAGAAAAACTGTTAAGGTATAAATCCTAATGTCTACTGAGCAAGTATTAGCGAATGAATAAAACACTGTAGAGCATCAGTTTTACACACACATGGCTTAACATTGAGCTAACAGTATAAAGCAACAGCATTTTAGGACATGAATGTATATTTGCACTAAAGAGGTAAATAAGAAACCTTGGAAGATACAAGTTATCCAGGGATAAGCAGTTTCCTTTACATCTAACATTAGCATCTTACTGAATTTTTTGTAGTTAGGAACACAGCTATTATTTTCTGTGTTTTCCTACCTTTACATTAAGAGATTTGCAAAAATCAGGCTCAGTGATGGAAATGGTTTGGATACTGAAAGTGAGATGCTATAAGGGACATCGGGGTCACTGATGGAAGTGGTTTGGATGCTGCGTGAGATGCAGTAAGGGACATTAAGCTCACTGATGCAAAAGGTTTGGATGTTGTGTGAGCTGCAGTAAGGGACATCGGGGTCACTGATGGAAATGCTTTGGATGCTGCGTGAGATGCAGTAAGGGACATCGGGGTCACTGATGGAAATGGTTTAAATGTTGTGTGAGATGCAGTAAGGGACATTAGGCTCACTGATGGAAATGGTTTGGATTCTGTGTGAGATGCAGTAAGGGACATCAGGCTCACTGATGGAAATGTTTAAATGTTGTGTGAGATGCAGTAAGGGACATCAGGCTCACTGATGGAAATTGTTTGCATGCTGAGTGAAATGCAGTAAGGGACATCAGTCTCACTGATGGAAATGGTTTGGATGCTGTGTGAGATGCAGTAAGGAACATCAGGCCCACTGATGGAAATGGTTTAAATGTTGTGTGAGCTGCAGTAAGGGACATCAGGCTCACTGGATGGAAATGGTTTAAATAATGTGTGAGATGCAGTAAGGGACATCAGGCTCACTGATGGAAATGGTTTGGATACTGCGTGAGATGCATTAAAGGGGCATCAGGCTCACTGATGGAAATGGTTTGGATGCTGCGAGATGCAGTAAGGGACATCAGGCTCACTGATGGAAATGTTTTGGATGCTGCGTGAGAGGTATAGCAGGGGACATCAGGCTCACTGATGGAAATGGTTTAAATATTGTGTGAGATGCAGTAAGGGACATCAGGCTCAGTGATGGAAATGGTTTAAATGTTGTGTGAGATGCAGTAAGCGACATCAGGCCCACTGATGGAAATTGTTTAAATGTTGTGTGAGATGCAGTAAGGGACATCAGGCTCACTGATGGAAATGGTTTGGATGCTGTGTGAGATGCAGTAAGGGACATCAGGCTCACTGATGGAAATGTTTTGGATGCTGCGTGAGAGGTATAGTAGGGGACATCAGTCTCAGTGATGGAAATGGTTTGGATGCTGAGTGAGATGCAGTAAAGGACATCAGGCCCAATGATGGAGATGGTTTGGATGTGTGTGAGATGCAGTAAGGGACATTAGGCCCACTGATGGAGATGGTTTGGATGTTGTGTGAGATGCAGTAATGGACATTAGGCCTACTGATGGAAATGGTTTGGATGCTGCGTGAGATGCAGTAAGGGGCATCAGGCTCAGTGATGGAAATGGTCTGGATGTTGTGTGAGATGCTGTAAAGGACATCAGGCTCAGTGATGGAAATGGTTTGGATGCTGTGTGAGAGGCAGTAAGGGACATCAGGCTCACTGATGGAAATGGTTTGGATACTGTGTGAGACACAGTAAAGGACATCAGGCTCTACATAGCCGTGGCTGCTACCTCCTGCTTTGTTTTTTACTGTTCATTTTATTGTTGTTGGAGGTAACTCTTGCCAGCACTGTTTGGTTTTTACTGCGGATTCATTTACATTACAAGTGGTGCTGGACATGGCAGAGGGAAATGTCTCTACTATTGAACTGGATTATGCCCCTGAAAAGGGAAATCGAAGGAATTTTATACAAAGGAACCTGCATGAACTTCTTGAGGTCAAAAACAACCCCTTGCTAGAGGTAGAGCCTCTAGTGCAAGATTTGCAACAAGAAGAGAACAGTGAGTATGTTGTTGCTGCAATGAGAAAAGACTTGTTTAAAACTGAAAATGATTTACGGAAATTGAAACGGCTTCAGTCACAGAGACTTTATTTTGAAGCCTGTCTGAAGCTTAATATAGTCCCTCGGGGCTTAGGGGTACTGAAAATGCCCACTTATGGAACTATGTACAAAGATTTATTATTAAAGTGGCAGCAGATTAACTTAGAAACCAGTCGCAATTATATGCAGCTACTAATAGATTTCTTTAAGCCAGAAGAACTCACTATATCATCAAATGTCTGTAAACTGCAAGCAGAACTCTATGAAAAATATCCGCATGCTATTGTCGATTTAAAATTAGGCTATGTTTTGGAACTTATATCTGCTTATGTTCAGCAACTGATGGGCTATAAGAAAAAGAAAGTGCAAAGGGACTTACAAGATTTTTCTAGTGGGCGTGTCTTTGCTTGGCCCAGAGAGCATAACAATGCTGTGAATAGCAGTAGCTCTACTCAGCCCATTGAATCTCAATTGGTTTGTAAGCAACCGATTGAGCCTGCCTATTCTCTTGTTAGAGATACACTAGAGAACTCTAATGCTGTAATGTCACTTCCTACCACACCTCCTTCTGATTCCACAAGCAGCAGTGAGATACAGAGGCCTGAGAGAGGAGCTTGCAGCAAATTTGCAGAAAGAAATGTATCTACTAACTTTAACAGTAGCCGTATGTCATCAGTTCCATCTGACAGCATGGCTCTTTCTTCACCATATCCTATACGAATTACAAATTTTCTGAACCGTTCCACGAGCAGAGGAAGGATGAAATGGAAAGCGTCCATAGAAGAGGAACAACCCATGACACTCAAGAAAATGTGGCAACAATCCAACATCCATTAGTATGGAATATATCACGGCGGATTTTAACTGATTCTGAGATAAGTGTATTGAACAAAGGGAAATCCTTTGTACCAGCAAGTAGAATGGATATGACTGACGATATTATAGAACTTAAAATGTTTACTAGGAATCTTATGCTTAAATCTCAGTTTGGTGACAATAATATGAGTAATAGCTGTGTAAACAGTTTAAGAAACCAAGTAGCTATATTCCTGTAAACAATGCTGCTGTTTAGACATTCGAAAAAGCATGTATAAAAGAAATATATAAGATGCATGATAGTGGTATTTTTAAGAAATGCTTCTATAATTTAAACAGAAGAAAAAGAAGCTTTGGAGGGTTTGTGTAATGATCGCTCCATCGCAGCGAGACCAGCTGATAAAGGTGGTTCTCTAGTGGTGATGGATTATGTTTTTTATAAGGAATCTATGCTGACAATGTTGAATGATGACATCTCTTATCAGAAAGTAGATATTCAACAGGTGCATGTAAGTAGCATGTTAATATACAATGCATTATTTGAACGATTACAGTGTCGAGTTATTAGCCAAGAGCTATTCAAGTATTCATAGTAGACAAACCTGTTCTACCCATCATACAAGGACTCCCTAAAATACATAAACATCCCAGAGTGCCCCCCATGAGACCCATTGTATCAGGGAGGGGCTGGTGTACTGAACCTTTGTCCATTTTTGTGGAGCACCACCTTAAAACTGTGTTGGAAAAGAATGTATATATATTAATTGATACAAAACAGTTTTTAAAAGATCTGTATGCATTTTGTAAGAGTATAGCTGTGGAGGATAGATGGCTCATGATTACGTTGGATGTGAAATCTCTATTCACAGTCATCCCTAATAGTAAAGGTGTTGAGCTCTTCAAACAGTATTTAATGGAAGACGAAACATATGATGTACAAGTTATTGATTTATTATCACTGTTGATGGAACTGATATTAGAGAACAATATCTTTTTGTTTGAAGGAAATTTATATAGACAAAAGGATGGCGTGGCGATGGGCACTTCATGTGCAAATGGCTACGCAAATACTGTTATGGCTACGTTGGAGAAAGAATTCCTACTGACTCAGGTGGGAAGGCATCTGTAGTTCTACAGGAGATTTGTGGATGATCTCTTTATTTTATGGGGAGGTGATGTAGCCTCATTTCTATCATTCTTCCACAAAATAGACAATAGTACCAGCTTCCTTAAGTTTTCAATGAAGCATTCCAATGATGTTATAGATTATCTGGATGTCAGGATACTTCAAAAAGATAGAGGTATTCTGGAAACTGAAATCTATAGGAAAGAATGTTATAGGAATAGCTATCTCCATAGACAGAGCATGCACCCAAGACATATATTTAAGAACTCTGTAAGAGGCCAAGGTCTGAGAGCATCAAGACTCACAGCTAATCAAAATAAGTATGAGGAGGAGATCAAGAACATGAAGGAGAGGTTCATACATAGAGGATACAGTGAAAAAGAGATACAACAGTCATTAGTGGGTCTATCTGAGGCAAGGGAAGGAATAGGTAAGCCATACTTTTCAGATATGGATACCACCATAGATGGAGGAACTGTTAGTCAGAAACACATGAGAGTACAAGTATCCTACTCGAGTAACATTAGATCTTTACAGGAAGTATATTGAAAAAATTGGAATATATTATGTGCTGATGATGATGTTAAAAGGCTGGTAGGTGAGACCCCGAGATTTGCTTTTAAGAATAAAAAAATCTATAAAAAGATTATTATGTGGAACACAACCCATAGAAACAAGAATAGAAAATGCAGTCAGATATGGAACCTTCCCCTGCAATAAATGTAATTACTGCACCTTCGTTGACACTGGAAGTAGATTTCTACATTCAGATCTAAAGAAGGAGTTTACCTTCAGAATATTGGCTAACTGTGACAGTATGAGTATTATATACTTGGCACACTGCACACTCTGTCCTGCCTTCTATGTTGGAATGACAACGCGAAGGCTGAGAGACCGGATGAGGGAGCATGTATATGATATCACCAGAGGAATAGAGACAAATGCCTTAGCCAGGCATGTGAGGGACCATGATGAGACACACAAATTTTTATTTTTAGTAATAGATAAAGTCTATACCGACAATAGAGGTGGAGATGTTAGAAACAGAGTAGAAACTAGGGAACTAGAATGGATTATAAGGCTACGAGCTAACATTGGGGTAGGCCGGAATGACAAAATCAATATTAAACCCATTCTTCTAAATAGAGATTTAAAGAAATAGTAGGTAGTACCCCCCTCACCCTCGACCTTTTATATTTCTTATACTTTTTTATACTTTTTTATATATTTTTATACTTTTATATATATTTATACTTTTATATTGTATGTATTAAGTTGTATGATGTAATATGCTGTTTCTATCGTTGAGCTGTTTTTAATTTTAAGCTTTTAAAATTTTTCACACTAGATATAAAACTTTTTATACTACGTATATGGCTTTAAGGATTAATTGGGTAGTTGATGGCAATGATAAGCTTGGTATAAATGCTGTGCTTTACTCTTCTTTGATTGTCTGATGAAATGGCTGGTGCCATGAAAGCGCTCACCTCTTTTACTAATAAAACTGTTATTCTACATAGCCGTGGCTGCTATCTCCTGCTTTGTTTTTTACTGTTCACTGATGGAAATGGTTAGGATGCTGTGTGAGATGCAGTAAGGGAAATCAGGCTCACTGATGGAAGTGGATTAAATGTTGTGTGAGATGCAGTAATAGACATCAGGACCACTGATGGAAATGGTTTAAATGTTGTGTGAGATGCATTAAGGGACATGAGGGCTCACTGATGGAACTGATTTAAATGTTGTGTGAGATGCAGTAATGGACATCAGTCTCAGTGATGGAAATGGCTTGGATGCTGAGTGAGATGCAGAAAGGGACATCAGTCTCAGTGATGGAAATGGCTTGGATGCTGAGTGAGATGCAGAAAGGGACATCAGGCTCACTGATGGAAATGGTTTGGATGCTGCATGAGATGCAGTAAAGGACATAAGGCTCAATGATGGAAATGGTTTGGATTTTGCGTGAGATGCAGTAAAGGACATCAGTCTCAGTGATGGAAATGGCTTGGATGCTGAGTGAGATGCAGAAAGGGACATCAGGCTCACTGATGGAAATGGTTTGGATGCTGCATGAGATGCAGTAAAGGACATAAGGCTCAATGATGGAAATGGTTTGGATTTTGCATGAGATGCAGTAAAGGACATCAGGCTCACTGATGGAAATGGTTTGGATGTTGCGTGAGATGCAGTAAAGGACATCAGGCTCAGTGAAGGAAATGGTTTTGATGCTGCGTGAGAGGCAGTAAGGGACATCAGGCTCACTGATGGAAATGGTTTAAATGTTGTTTGAGTTGCAGTAAGGGACATCATGCTCACTGATGGAAATGGTTTAAATGTTGTGTGAAATGCTGTAAGGGACATTAGGCTCACTGATGAAAATGGTTTGGATGCTACGTGAGAGGCAGTAAGGGACATCAGGCTCACTGATGGAAATGGTTTAAATGTTGTGTAAGATGCAGTAAGGGACATCAGGCCCAATGATGGAAATGGTTTAAATGTTACGTGAGATGCAGTAAGGGACATCAGGCTCAATGATGGAAATGGTTTAAATGTTGTGTGAGATGCAGTAAGGGACATCAGGATCAGTGATGAAAATGGTTTAAATGTTGTGTGAGATGCAGTAAGGGACATCAGGCTCGCTGATGGAAATTGTTGAAATGCTGTGTGAGATGCAGTAAGGAACATCAGGCCCACTGATGGAAAAGGTTTGGATGCTGAGTGAGATGCAGGAAAGGACATAAGGCTCAGTGATGGAAATGGTTTAAATGTTGTGTGAGATGCAGTAAGGGATGTCAGGCTCACTGATGGAAATTGTTTAAATGTTGTGTGAGATACAGTAAGGGACATGAGGATCACTGATGGACATGGATTGGGTGCTGAGTGAGATGCATTAAGGGACATCAGGCTCACTGATGGAAATTGCCTAAATGTTGTGCGAGATGCAGCAAGGGACATCAGGCTCACTGATGGTTATGGTTTGGATGCTGTGTGAGATACAGTATGGGACATCAGGCTCACTGATGGAAATGGTTTGGATGCTGAGTGGGATGCAGTAAGGGATGTCAGGCTCACTGACAGAAATTGTTTAAATGTGTGAAAGGCAGTACGGGACATCAGGCTCACTGATGGAAATGGATTGGATGCTCTGTGATATGCAGTAAGGGACATCAGTCTCAGTGAGGGAAATGGTTTGGTTGCTGAGTGAGATGCAGTAAGGGACATCAGTCTCAGTGATGGAAATGGTTTGGATGCTGTGTGAGAGATACAGTAGGGGACATCATGCTCACTGATGGAAATGGTTTGGATTCTGTGTGAGATGTGGTAAGGGACATTAGGCTCCCTGATGGAAATGGTTTAAATGTTTTGTGAGATGCAGTAAGGGACATCAGGTCCACTGATGAATATGGTTTGGATGCTGTGTGAAATGCAGTAAGGGACATCGGGGTCACTGATGGAAATGGTTTGAATGCTGTGTGAGATGCAATAAAGTACATCAGGCTCATCTATGGAAATGGTTTGAATGCTGCGTGAGATGCAGTAAGGGATATAAGGCTCACTGATGGAAATGGTTTGGATGCTGCATGAGAGGTATAGTAGATGACATCAGGCTCACTGATGGAAATGGTTCGGAGGCTGTGTGAGATGCAGTAAGGGACGTCAGG